>NC_064808.1:24155017-24207302 GCF_023721935.1 Panthera uncia | reverse complement strand
TATTTGTGGTGATATTTTTTCCGCTGGGGCTTGGGGGTGGCTGGCCCCCGCTTTTTTCCCCCCCCCCGCGTGTGTTTTCCCCCCCCCCCCCCCCCCCCCGGCAAAGAAAAGACGTGTACGTGTAGAGATTCCCAGCTGCTGACACTCTGAAATCATCCAGATATCTGCTTCTCAAAATGAGCTTTATGTGAGCTCAGAGGTCCAATGACCCTACCTAAGAGCTGGCAAGCTCCCTCCCCACTTTCTGGTGGACTAGACAGGGATGCACTTCCTGGTGGACTAGAAGACACGAGGGACACAGACAGGGGCCTAAAGCTGCTGAGCAGGTTGTAACATCAGCTACAATTATTGTTTAATAATAACTAATAGAAATCGACTCTGGTTATTTTAACTAAAATGAAATGCTGGCATTTCTGGAAAGGATTTAGGATAGCATACAGAATCCTAGGAAAAGCTAAACTTAAGGACTTCCCCAAGAGTAGGAACCCCAGTAGCTCTGACAGTCTGGGGAGCAGGAGCTATTAAATGCTCAGTCACATCAAAGAATTGCCTTTGAGAAAATCTGGCCAGATTATTTTACTACCAGTTTGTGCCACCTGATTCAAGTTGGTAGGTGAGAATATCTGATTAGCTCAACCTTGACCCAGGTAGGGGACATAAGCCTGCACACAATGGCAAGGGAGTTATTCCGGCTCCTATTATTTTTAAAAGGCCAAAGAGATGTGGGAAGGCAAAAGCAACAGATATTCGTTGTGCTTTAGTTTCTGTCTGTAGCCCAAAGAAGAGTGTGTGTCATCCCATGTGCAGTTGGGCGCTCCCAAAGTTTTGAGGCCCAACACATGACACGCCCCGTACTCTATTTCCAGGAACGAAAGACGGTACACAAGAACAAGAACATCAAGAACACGATCACCTAAACTGTCAAAGGAGATAAGGGGTCTGGTGTCTGGACAAGTGAACAGTCCATCACAGCGTAGTAGTAAGAGCCATGGTAGGGAAGTGTAGGGAGCACATGGCAGGACACCTGGCCTGACCTTGACTCAGGGAGGGTCAAGGAGGAGTCAAGGGTGGGTGAGAAGTTGGCAATCTATACAGAAAGAATGGGATGTCTGAAGGCAGAAGAGGAGCATGGGATACCTTGGAGGGGTGCTGAAAATGGTTCAGTTGATCAGGATCATGGGGGTTGGGAGTAGATTGAGGTATTGGCCCCAATTCTTCGCCACTCTCTGCAGGCTCTATCTCGCCATGGACAGAGGGAAGAGTACTTCTCTCTACATCAGCTTTGACATAGTCATGAAATCTGGTAGACGTGTCAGTGTGCTGATCTTAAGAGGCATCTTATGAGCCTAGGTCTTGGGCACTGGGTATTCCATTGGCCAGCATAAGCTTCTGCCACTGCCATGAGAACATGCCCAGGTTCTCTGCAGGTCCAAGAAGGATGAAAGATATATGGAGCAGAAGCTTCAGGCCAATCCATATAACTGTATCTAGAGGTAGAGCCACTTAACTAATCACACTTTAGATCACCCAACCCCCAGCTGCCATAGCCTGAAGCAGAATAACCCCAGCTGACCTTCAGATCCATGAGAATAAATGATTGCTGCTTTAAGGCACTGAATTTGAGGGTGGCTTGTTAGCAGCAATGCTGGGACAAGGGTTGAGGGATAAAGGGCTGAATAATGAAGAAACCTGAGAAAAGACTGGAGAGGTAAGCAGAGACCTAATTGCGAAGGGCTCTGTAAGCCTCTGAACTTGACCTCTATATTAAGGGCAATGGAATCCATTGAAATGTTTTAAGTAGGGAAGTGACACAACCAGATTTTTAAAAAAAAAAAAATTTTTTAACATTTATTTATTATTGAGAGGCAGAGAGAGACAGAGCATGAGCAGGCGAGGGGCTGAGAGACGGGGAGACACAGAATCTGAACCAGGCTCTGAGCTGTCAGCACAGAGCCCAACGCGGGGCTCGAACTCACAAACCGCGAGATCATGACCTGGGCCGAAGTCGGATGCTTAACCAACGGAGTCAGCCAGGCGCCCCCAGATTTTCTTTTTAAAACGCTCGCTTACTCTGGAAATTTGTAAGATGGGCAGGGTTGGGTGGGGGGGAGGGCACTGGGGGAAGCCAGGAGAGATTTCCTAGAGTTCTCAAACTAACAGTTTTCCAAAGTGTCCCATTTTACACACTTTCCAGGAATGTATGAGAGTTCCTCGTGTTCCACAATTCGCCCACACTTGATATTGTCAAACTTTTAAATTCAAGTCATTCTGGTGCCTGGGTACTATTATCTCATTATGAGTTTAATTACTTTTTCTTGATAATCAGTGAGGTTGAGACCTTTTTGTTGTGCTTATGGTCTTTTCCTGTATCTTTGTTTGAGAAGTGGCTGTTTAAGTCTTTTGGGCATTAATTACAGTTGATCCACTTATTAATGAGTTGTGGGTGTTCTTTATATATGCTGTTAATATACACTGTTGTTGGATTGTTTAAGCAAATCCTTTCTTCCAGTGTATGGCTTGCCTATTAACTTTGTAAATGATATCTCTAAAGAGGAAAAGTTTTAATTTTTATAAGATCCTATTTATTAAATTTTTCTTTTGGGTCTAGTGTTTTGTCTTTTCTAAGAAATCTTTGCCTATCTCAAATTAGGAATGATACATATATTTCTTCTGTTTATTTTTTTATTATTTTTTTTAAATTTTAGAGAAAGAGAGAGAGTGAGAGTGGGGGAGAGGGGCAGAGAGGGTGGGGGGGGGGGAATCTTAAGCATGCTCCACACTCAGTGGAGTTTGATGTGGGACTCGATCCCACGACCCTGGCTGGGATCATGACCTGAGCCAAAATCAAGAGTTGGTCGCTCAACCAACTGAGCCACCCAGGTGCCCCTATATTTCTTCTGTTTCTTTAAGAAGGTTTATAGTTTTAGCTTTTAATTTTAGGTCTCTGACTGACAGTGGAGTAATTTGGGGGTATGATGTAAGGTGGGATCAAGATTCATTTTCCCCCATATGGATACCCAGTTATTCTGGCACCTAAAAAAAAAAAAAAAAGACTCCTTTTCCCATTAAATTACCTTAAATTTGGTATAAAAAAATTTAATTGAGTATATACATGTGGATCTCCTTCTGGACTCTATAATCTGTTCTACTAATTTATCAGTTCTTACACCAACACAACATTGTCTTAATTACTGTAGCTTTACAGTAAGGTTTGAAATAAGGCAATATAAGTCATTCCAATATGTATTTTTTCAAAATTACTTGACTGTTCTAGAACCTTTGCATTTCCATATAAATCTTAGAATTGGCTTGTCAATTTATACCAAAAAAAAAAAAAAAAAAAAAAGACTGCTGGGATGGTTATTATGATATTTCTATGGATTAGTTGGGGAGAACAGTGTTGAGTCTTCCCATCCTTGAACATGAAGTATCTATTTATTTAGATCTTTAATATTTCTCAGAGTGTTTGGTACTTGTCAATAGAGAGTTCTTAGATCCCTTTCATTAACTTTGTTTCTAAGTGTTTCATCTTTCGGATGCTATCGTGATACTGAATTTTTTGGTTTATTTTCCACCTGTCTGTTGCTCTTTTATATAAATGCCATTGATTTTTATATATTGACCCAGTATCTTGCAATCTTTCCAATGTTAAATCTTATGTAACTTGGATAAACTCTACTTAGTAATTGTGTATTATATTCTTTTGAAATATTCAATCTCTTTAATATTTGTTAAGAAATGTTGCAAATAGACACAGGAGGCATGTTGGTCTGTAATTCTTTGCTTGTGATGTTCTTGTAATGTCCTTAATGTCCATAATTCCTTATTAGAGTTATGCAGGATGCATAAAATGAGTTGGAAGTGTTTCCTCCTCCACTCTTTGCTGAAAAAGTTTGTGTAATGGAGATATTATTTACTCCTTAAGTGTGTGATAGGATTTGCCAGTAATGTCACATAGGCCTAGAGTTTCCTGTGACAACACTTTTAGTTACAAATTATATTCATCTACCAGATATAGAGTTATTTGTATCTTATACTTCTTATTTTGTGACTTCTGTAATTTGTGTCTTTCAAAGAATTTGTCAATTTTACATAAACTTTCTAATTTAGTGACATGAGGTTGTTAGGTATAGTCTTGACCTTTAACAACTGTAGAGTCTGTAGTGCTGTCTCATTTTTCACTCCAAATACTGGTAATATGTGTGTTCTCTCTTTTTGTTTTCATGAGTCTAGCTAGAGATCCATCCTTTTTATTACTCTTTGCAAAGAAAACTTCTGGTTTTGTTGATTTTCTCTATTGTTTGTCTACTTTTTATTTCACTGGTTTGCATTCTATTATTTCCTTATATTTACTGTATTATTTGATCTTCCTAGTTTCTTAAGATGAAGGCTTATATAACTGATTCTAACCCTTCTTTTTTCCTGATATATGCATTTAGACTTTAAATTTTACTCTAAGTACTTTATTAACTGAATCTCACAAATTTGATACCTTGTAGTTTTATCATTAGGTCAAAATATTTTCTCATTTTTCTTGTGATATCTTCTTTTATTCCTGGGTTATTATGAATTATTTAAAAGTATATGGTTTACTTTCAAGAGATTTAGATTTGCCAGAGATCTTTTTGCTCTTGATTTTTTATTTTAAATCTGTTATTGTCAAGAATATACTATTTATGATTATAATCATTTGAAATTTTTTGAGATATATTTTATGGCCCAGCTTATGGTCTATTTGGTGAATATTCTATGTACATTTGGAAACAACACATAGTCTGCAGTTGTTTAATAGTGTTCAATACAATACCAATTAGGTTAAGTTTGATAATCCTCTGTACCTTTTCTAATTTTTTTGTTTATACATTCTATCAATTCTTTTTTTATATTTTTTATTTTTAAGTTAATCCGTACACCCAAAGTGGGGCTTGAACTCACAACCCCAAGATCAAGAGTCAAATGCTGTACCTACCGAGCCAGCCAGGCTCCCCTACATTCTATCAATTCTTGAGAGAGGAGAGTAAACTTCTCCAACTCTTGTTATGGATATCTCTATTTATCCTTTAAATTCTATCAGTTTTGCATTTGTGTATTTTGAAGCTTGTTATTAGATGGATATACATTCAGGAATTATCTGTCTTCTTAGTGAATCGATTCTCTTGTCATTATGTAATGTCCCTTTTTATCCCTGGTAATTATCCTTGAGTTTGTCTGATATTAATATACCCTGTGTGTACTAAAACACTCCCGTGTTTTTACAACCAATTATTATATGATTATCTTTCTCTACTCTTTTACTTTTAACTTGTATGTGTCTTCATGTTTAAAGTGTGTCTCTAATAAATATCATATAATTGGGTCTCTTTTTTAAAAATCTTTTTATTTTTTCAGAAAGAGACAGAGAGAAGGGGAGGGGCAGAGAGGGGGATCTGAAGCAGGCTCTGTGCTGGCAGCAGCAAGCCTGATGCGGGGCTTGAACTCATGAACCATGAGATCATGACCTGAGCTGAAGTCAGATGCATAATTGACTGAACCACCCAGGTGCCCCTGGGTCTCATTTTCTTTAATCCAGTCTTTTTGTTAGACTGTCTAGTGTATTTATATATAATGTAATTAGTGATTTGGTTGGGTTGAATTCTACCATCTTGCTATTTGTTTCCTCTTTGTCACATTTATGCCCTTTCTTATGTCCCTCTTTTCCTTCCTTCTTTTGGACTAAGTAAATGATTTCTAGCATTCCATTCTATCTTCTCTATTTGCTTTTTAGCTATGCCTCTTTGTTTTAATTTTTAGTGGTTGCTATTTGCTTTTTAGCTATGCCTCTTTCTTTTAATTTTTCGTGCTTGCTCTGGGAACTGAAATAAGCTTACTTTAGTTATCACAGTCTACCTTGAATTTATTTTATTTTTTTTAGATTTTATTTTTAAGGACTCCCTACCCCCAATATGGGGCTCAAATTTATAACCCTGAGATCAAGAGTCACATGCTCTACCGACTGACCCAGCCAGGCACCCCAACCTTGAATTGATTTTATAGTCCTTCACATATAATATAACAGCCTTACCTAATATATTTTCATTTATCCCTTCTCATCTTTTGTGCTATTGCTGTCATACATTTTGCTTGCACATAGATTATACGCCTCACGATACTTGGCTACTGTATTTGGTTTAAGCAATCAAATGTCTTTTAAAGAAACTAAAAAATAAGAATATCTTTTATATTTATACCCCATATGTCTTCTATTTCTATTTTTTTAAAATGTTTATATTTGAGAGAGAGAGAGAGAGAGAGAGGTAGAGAGAGAGAGAGAGAGAGAGAGAGAGAGAGAGAGAGAAAGAGACAGAATCTGAAACAGGCTCCAGGCTCTGAGCTATCAGCACAGAGCCCAACGCGGGGCTTGAACTCACGAATGGCAAGATCATGACCTGAGCCGAAGTCGGATGTTTAACCAACCGAGCCACCCAGGCGCCCCTCTATTTCTATTTCTATACTACTCTTCATATAAATCTGATATCATATGCAATCACTTTCTTTCTGCCCAGAGAACATCCTTTAATATTTATGCATGCATTTATTCCAACTTTGGCTTATCTGAAAATGCCTTTATTTTACCTTGGTTTTTATTAAGGCTCTTGGTGGATGCAGAATTCAAGGTTGTGGATCACATCTTCTTGCTACTTTGTCTAATATATTTTTTTGAATGTTGGACATTATGAATGCTATAATGTTGAGTTTGGACTATGTTGTTTTCTTTTTGAAGAATGTTGAGTATTGAGTGCTGAGTATTTATTTGTGGCCCAGTTGGATCCTACAGAGGCTTTTTTAAAGCTTTGCTATGGTGGATCAAGAATCGTGTGTGTGCCAGGGCTGGAGTAGTCCTGTTCTTTGGATTGGCCTTTCTGGGGTCTCAACTGAATGCCCAAAGTGTTCAATAATATAGCTATACCGTGTGTTAGAAGCTCTGTCTTCCGTCACTGTGTAATCCCAAGAATCTCCATCCAGCTCACAGTCTCTTTAGCTATTCTCTGCCTAGCTCTTCAGGGTCTCCCCTTGCACATGCATAGCTTTGTATTTGGCCAAAGATTGAACGAGACCTGAATGCAGATTTCTGAGGCAACTTCTCTGTTCAGTTCTCTCTTCTTTGATACCTTACCCCATAAATTATAGCCACCTCAGCATCCTGAACTCTGTTGACTCCACACAGTGAGACTACTGCTGCCTTTTGGGATCTATTTTCTTGTGCTGCTATTTGGAAAGTGTGCCCTGGCAGAAAGTTAGGCACACCGGTGTTTCCTCGTATGTTTCCTTTGCTCGAGATTCACTTTTTTGTAAATATTTACAAGCACCGAGCAGAGCTCTTGGCACATATTAGGTGCTTAGTAAGATGTTTTTAAGGAGGAAGGCATGATTAATTTGGCTCACGTAAGTCCTATTTCTGGAAATACCCACAAGGCTATTCAAATAGCCTATCCAGAGAGTTGATCTCCACCTCCTCTACCCACTCCCAGTTCCCCGCCCCCAGGAGTAATCAACTTTGTCTTTAGAAGCTGCCAAGCAGTGTTTTGGGCATTTGTGTTACTCAGTTTGTAAAGCTTTGAGTAGTCAGAGAATCATGAGAATTACATTCATCCACAGTTATGATACACACTGTTCTCTGGGAGATCTGATACACTTTTTCCAAATCAGCTAAATGCTCCCTGCAAGAATTATTGACGGGGAGAGGAGGCTGTGAACAACCTGGCATAAATCATCATTCAGAATGTATCCTTGAGGCCCTACATATGGTTTCTCTTGTTACCAAGAAAAGAGCATCTGAAGTTGTTCAAAGAGAGATTCTGAAGGGAGGAGGAAGCCAGCTCCTGTGGGTCTCCTGGGAGGGGAAGACCAGGTTGAGGAGACCCCTGGGCAAAGGAAATCCTCAGTGAATGCCTACCCGCTCCTTTTATCCACCTCAAACACCCAGCTCTGCTTTATCTTCCCAGGGTCCATTTTCTGGACCAGTGAACCAAGTGAAAGATAGGCCATTTTCTTTTGTTTCCATCTTGACTGGGAATATCAGGTCTCCAAAGGAAGGATTATTTCAAGACTACTTTGGGAAATTATATTTGGATATTTCACACTCTGCCATCATTTACCATTCTGCCCCCACCAGTGTGTCCACTGTGCAATCAAAGCCCTTCTCCCTTCTAGAAAGATGTGTCATTTGGTTTTGTGGCCTAATGACCCCATTCTGGCCTTAGAGACCATGAATCAGTGGCTTGAGTTTGGAATTCCGATAGTTTGGCCACTGTAATTCAGATTTCCAGCTTCGATTTCCTGTTCACCTACAACCACGACTTTCCTCCACACCCGCATTTTGGCTCAAAAGCACAAGACAAACAAGGGATTGAAAAGACTTCATGTGTGAGAGTTTTAATTTTCCTCTGAGGGAAAAAAACACAACAAGTTATGATTTTCCTCCAAGCAAACAAACTGTTTTCCATATGTTTCCAAGAGAAAACTGCTTTTCTGTTATTCTGCACGTTCCACAGATAATTCCAGTGGGGGGAGCTTAGGAAGCAGCACATTTTCTCATGTTGCAGGGAAAAATGCGTTTTCCAACTCACAGTCTCTTAAGCTCTGGTAATTGGGTCTGAAGCACCCACTCCTCCTCTGCTTCTGAAAGGGAGCCAGAGAACAAAGAGAAGCAGGCTTCGGAAGCTCCAAGGGCCACTGGATGGGATCCCGACAAGGCTTGGCCTCACGGGCCTGTGACAACTGGGATCCCACGCTCCTGTCCCTGCCCACAGCGTAGTTGGGGGTGGGGGGCTGTGCATGCTGCAGAAAGGCGGTGCAGAAATAATTTCTGCAATGTAACCTTCTGGACTCTGACTCCTGGGGCATCTGTAGCCCCCAGTCTCAAAACTTGGAAGTGGGGCCTGGGGTGGCCCTTCACATCCTTGCTAGAACATCAAAGACTTTGGTACGCGCCTGTGTCCTTCCCCCACTCCACTACCTTCAATAGCTCCCTCATTGCTTTTAGGATACGGTCTGCACTCCTCAGATATTCTCATAAGTTCCCAATAACCTAGTTCTGCTGTTTCTTTATTCTCCCCTCTCATTACTCGCTCTGTAATTCTCTCTCCACGAGCCCTGCCTCTTTCTGGCCTCCAACATACAGAAGTGTTTGCAAGCCCCTTGAACGTACTGGGCTTTTTCTGCATCGGGTGTCGTTCCTGGGAACGGGAATGATACACACGTGTTTCCTGTTGACAATTCTTATTCCAACTTCAAATCTCAGCACAGGATTGCCTCCTCCAGGGAGCCTTCCTTCAAGGCCGGGCAGGTGTCCGCCCTACTTGCTGCTGTAGTTCACTGCGCTTACCACATCACAGTGAGTCGCTGCCAAGTATTTACTGAGCACCCTATATGGCAGCCGTGTGCTAGGCACTGAGGTACCCTAGAAAGACAACGGCAATCAGCAATGACAATAACCAAAGAGATGAGGAAGTACTATGTGTAATAGTACAGGGAAAGAAGAGAGTGTAGAAATGGAAAACAACGAGGGGGGTGAAGACAACCTTATCCTATTTTATTTATTCTTTTGTCTTCCAAGCTTTTATTTAAATTCCGGTTAGTTGGCATAGAGTGTCATAGTAGTTCCAGGTGTAGTATCTTGTTTTATTCTAACTTCCTCTCTACCTCTCTGTCTCTCCATTGGACAGTAGGTTTTTTGAGGACAGAGATTTGTATTAATCACTTCTTTATTTTTAACGCCCAGTACAGGACACAGCATAGAGAAGGCACTTGATAAGAATTTGTGGTATGAAATATAAGCATTTTCTGTTCCATGTCTGGACGTATTTTTAACTCTGTGGGAAATTAAACACGTCGAACATTATTCCAGGAAAGGTAAACTGGGCCATTAAAGGGACAAAGAACAAAGACACTGGCTCATTTGGGAATCAAGATCCCTTCCTACTCTGCCATGCACCTATCATTATTGGCATGATGGTAGAGTGGTTTCCATTATGTCTTTATTTAAAAAAATCTTTTTTTTAAAAAAAAGGGCGCGCCTGGGTGGCTCAGTTGGTTGAGCATCTGACTCTTGGTTTGAGTTCAGGTTATGATCTCACAGTTTGTGAGTTCAAGCCCCATGCTCACAGTGTGGAGCCTGCTTGGGATTCTCATTCTCTTTCTCTCTCTCTCTCTCTCCCTCTCTCTCCACCCCTCTCCTGTTTGCTCTCCCTCTCCCTCTCTCTCCCAAAATAAATAAATAAACTTAAAAAATATCTTTAATTTTACATCCTTAAATTCTTTGACAACGTTCCCTCAAAAGAGAAAGCCTGACTCCCCTTACCCTGAGTGTAGGCTGGTCTTAGTGACTAGCTTCTAACAGATGGGATATTGCAGGAACGATGATGTGTTCATTCTGAGGCTAGGCCACGAGAGACAAAGAAACTGCTGCTTCCATTTCTCTCTCTCTTGCCCCCTGCTCTGTGGGAAGCTAGCCGCCATGTTTTAAGAACCCCACAGTGGCCAATATAGAGAGACCCACATGGTGAGAAACTAAGGCCCCCTGCCAACAGCCAAATGAGTGACTGTCTTGGGAATAGGTCCATCAGTCCCAGTCAGGCCTTCAGATTAATACAGCTCTGACCACAACCTTGGCTACAACCTTATGAGACACCCTCAGCCACAAGCACTTAACTGCGATGCTCCCAGATTCCTGACCCCCAGAAACCTCAATGTTTGCTTTTAACCACTAAGTTTTGGGATGATTTATTAGGCTGTAGAGGATAATTAATATAATTTGTCTGCACTCTTGAATTTACATAGAAAGAAGAGGGAGTTGGCTGGGCCTCCTGTGCAGGGGAAGGCTCTTCAATTCCAGAGAGGAAAGGAAGATTTGTCTACAAAAGCAGAAGGGTAGTTACTTTCTTGTCCTGAGGGAGACTGGACCTACCTCGGGATTGTGGGTTTCCAGCCTTCTCCATCGCATTTCCTCATGCCCCTAATGAGATGGGGACACAATGTAGGCGTGTAATTTATCATGCTTGTCTCTTGAAAACGTTCTATGTGCTCAGCACTATTCTAATAAGTTTTGCATTTATTCATTCATTTAAGCCTCACAACAACCCTATGAAGTATTATTATTGTCCCTGCTTTACAAATGCGGAAACTGAGGCACTGAGCTGTGAACTAACTTGCCAAGCAGGTTTTTTTTTTTTTTAATGTTTATTTATTTTTGAGTGAGAGAGACACAGAGCACCAGCAGGGGAGGGGCAGAGAGAGAGAGGGAGACACAGAATGTGAAGTAGGCTCCAGGCTCCGAGCTGTCAGCACAGAGCCTGATGCGGGCCTCAAACCCATGAACTGTGAGATCATGAGCTGAGCTGAAGTCAGACGCCTAACCGACTGAGCCACCCAGGCGCCCTGCCAAGCAGGTTTGTAATGTTGGAGGAAAGGTCCTAATATAAATGAAGGCCTATCATGTGACCAGCATTTTGACAAACACTTTGATATTGTTTCATTTAATCCACAAAACAAAATCTATAAGGAATAGATCAAAGCCCTGTTTTTTAAAAATGTCTTTAATATTTATTTTATTTTTGAGAGAGAGAGAGAGCACAAGCAAGGGAGAGGCAGAGAGAGAGGGACACATAGAATCCAAAGCGGGTTCCAGGCTCTGAGCTGTCAGCACAGAGCCTGACGTGGGGCTTGAACCCATGAACCACGTGATCATGACCTGAGCTGAAGTCAGACGCTTAACCGACTGAGCCCCCCAGGCGTCCCCAAAGCCCTGTTTTTAAATGACAACAAAAGTGAGGCCCAGGGAGGTTGCATGACTTGCCACACAGGAAGTGGCAGGCATGGGTTCAAAGTCTGGGTCCTGCTGCCTCCAAAGCCCCCTTTTCCTCAGCACCCACCTGCCTCCCTGTTCCCATCACACTCCCTGTACTTTCATCTTCAGATGTGTGTTTGGCAAATCCAGAAAAATCATCCAGGTGTTGGCCAGCTGCCTAAATGGGGAATGAAGCGACAGCCCCGAATTCACACCTCCCCAGTCACCTCCAGGCAGCTGTTATCTGCACCCAAATCTGTGCCAGTACACTTTTCCACAAGCCTGGGGTAAGAGATGAGTGGACAAAGCAGGCAGGGAGGAAGCACGATAAATGGGATGCAATGAAACCCAGCATTTGTCTTTGAGGCGGGAGTGCAATAAATCCAGAGGCACCTGCACTGTGACATTCCTGAGGCTGAAGCCACCACGGGGCTTGGCTCTCCTTCTTGGGATGCAGCAGGAATTGAGAGGCAATGGAGGGAAAGCTCTCTCCTGACTGTCAGAGAGGCCAGCTTCAGGACAAATAGTGAAATGTGTACTGTGTGCCTACCTCCTGCCTGTCTCTGTAGAGTGGAAAACCTGCTTCTCTGTACCCAGCAAGCACTTAGCCATGTTGGCTTCCTCCCCCTCCCCTCTCTCTCCCCGACTCCAGGCTTCTTCCCCAGGGTTTGAGATATCCTTCTGACTTAACATAGAAGCCAAGATGGCTTCCTCATGAGCTAGAAACTATTAGCATTTCCTGGCATTTCTCTCGGGAAATGATTTGGGACTTTCTCTTGATACTTGGGATGATGGAGTTTTGCCATGATACGGGGGAAGAAGAGAGATGTGTGGTTCAACCATCAAGGGCTTAAGGATAACCTTGACGACAAGTTAGAAATACAGATCCCAGTTTCACACCAGCAATTCTGATTCACTGGGCGCTGCTGTGAATCTACATGTACGCCATCGGCTTGGCCGTGTTTAGAGAAGCTGAAAGAAAATCATCATCTAGAATGGACCCATCAGCCCTGGATGAACAAAAGATCCAGCTGTCAAGAACAGCTCGATTCATAATCATCACTCTTTGAAAAATTATTAAGACCCTGGTTACCTTTAACCAAGAGAACGTAAAATTTTGTATTCCATCGGGAAGGTGACTAAGTTCTAAAAAGAGAGGAAGATAGAGTTTCCGACAAAATCAGAAGGGCAATTGCCTTTTTATCCTTATGGAGACTGGGCCTTTCTTTGAGGTCCTTCAGTCCTTTCCAGGAGCTACTGTGGTCCATTTTTTGTTTGTGTCTGTGGTGGGCAGAATTTTGGTGCCCACGACCCTTGGTCCTAGCATTACACCCACGAATGTGTTAGGTTACATGGGCAAAGGGACATTGTAGTTGTACTGAAGTTGCTGATCCGTTGACTTTAACACAGGAAGATGATCCTGGATTAACTAGGTGGGCCCAATGTAATCACATGAGCCCTTCAAAGTGGAAAAGGATGGCAGAAGGTAAAGTCAGGGAGATTTGAATAGCAAGAAGGATTTGGCATGCTGTTTCTCACTCAAAGATGGAGGGGCTATGTGAGAATGAATCCCAGTGGCCTTATGGAGCTGAGAGAGACATCTGCCTCTGACAGTCAGCCAAGAGGGATCTCAGTCCCACAACCTCAAGGATTGGATTCTCTCAACACCCTGAATGGGTTTGGAAGTAGAAGCTTCCCTAGAGACTTCAGATAAGAGCCCAGCTAGCTGACACCTTGACTTCAACCTTGAGGTCCACGGCTCAGAGCCCAGAAGAGCCTGTGTGGACTCTTGACCTATAGAATCGGGAGACAGTAAGTAAGCACTGTTTTTCACATACAGCATTCAGGAAGTGCTGAGTGTTTGTCACACAGCACTAGGAAAATAATAGTGTCCAAGTGGTTTTATTTTGTGAATGTTTGGTCTGGAAGTTTTGGTTGGATTTGGTTTTTGGTGTTCTAGCTCCTGAGTTCACTGCCGAATGGCTGCTCACGTACAAGCCCCCCGCCTCACTTTGAAGACCACATCAGATTCCACTTCCCATAGGAATCTTTCCCCAACAGAGCCACCTTTGGCATCAGCAGTGATGGTCTTTGCTGAAAAGGTCCTAATTTATTGCTGAGAGAAAGGCAGAAGTGGAGTGGGGGCAATAAAGGGTGGAATGTGTGTATGAGGGGGATGGATGTTTAGGAGCCCAGTGGAAAGATAGGTTCATTCATTCATCCATTCATTCATTCCAGAAATAGTGGTTGAGCATCTATTCTGTGTCCGGTAGTCTTCCAGGAACTAGATGTACCAGTGATACACCAGGTCACTCTCTGAACACTCTATGTTCTAGAGGAGGGAGGCAGATAATACACAAGTCAACAACTAAGTAAAGAAAATACCCCAGACAGTAATAAGTCCTATGGGTAGAAAACCTCCCATAACATGTGGCTTCCAGAGGAAGTCACTTTGGAGAGGGCACCCTGTTCAAATCCTCTTGGAGGATGTAATCGTTGAACTGAGACCTGAATGATGAAAAGGGAATTGTGTCCTAGCACGAGGACACAACTGCAAAGCCCGGGGGCTGGAAGGAACTTGACAAGTTTATGGAGAAAAGATGTGGTGAACAAGTGGTAGGGGGTGGGAAGTGGGGAGCATAACTGAGGCCAGACTGGTAGGTAGAGGCCAAATCAAGTAGGGCTTTGTAGACCACAGCTAGGAGTTTGGGTTTGATTATCTGTACACTGGGCAGTCACTGAGTATGGAATATTAAAGCGACTGCTTCCAGCCTAGTTTTCCTGCATCCGGTCCCTCCTTCCTAATCTCTCCCCTGTTCTGCTGCACCAGAGGGACCCTTGCAGAGAGCAGGCCTGGCCATGTCACTCTAATTCTACCAACCGTCGCTGACTCCCGTAGCCCACAGGGTGAAGTCTGGACTGGATTGGGCAGACCCTCGTGGTAAGGCCCCTTCCTAATTCCCCGGGTCGTCTCCAGGCCTCCCTCATCTCAGCTCCCGGGTCAGACCACACAAAACTGTGCTCCTGTCCTTGAGAACACCCTACTTTTCTCTCCTTGATGTATCAACGTCAAGCAAGGGTCACAACAGGAAGAAGATGGCACCCTGCCAGGAAGTTCATCCTAGGGACCATGGGCAGAGGCGAGGGCTAAGTTAGGGGAACCCATCACCCGGTGACTAACAAGAACAGGGAGCTATCCTTAGTTACTGCAAATGTCCCGAGAGGCAGGAGGAAGGAGGGGTGTTAGCACATACGGGCAACAGTTGGAGCCTGCAAGCGGGAGCATCTGACAGGAGCTGTGGCCCAGGGAAGATGCAGCTGAAGTCAGAACATGTAGGCTTGGAGGGAGCCGGGGAGGGAGAGAAGACATAGTCCAATCGCTCTAATCTTACAGCCCCCTGCCGGGACCGCCCATTGGCTATAAAACAGAAAGCCAGAGGGCAAGGCTGCTTGGTGATGCGCTAATGGCAGCCAGCCTCACGGGCCACAGAGGAGAGAAAGCAGGGGTCAGATGGGGGAGCCCACAGGCTGACTCCTCTCACTACCTGGAATGTCTTCCCCTGCTTTTTTACCTGGTAAGGTGTATCTTCGTAAATACCTTCCCAAACCTACCTAGGCAGAAGGGAATAAATGAAGTATTCTACTAAAGTCCTTGCATTGTCCAGAAGGTAGCAAATAATAGAGCAAAAAAGAGAAATGTTTTCATGAAACTATTGAAAGGGTCCTTTGTTTTAAAGAAAACAATAGTTCTGTGCAAGACACTTCTCTGCATGGGTGAAGAAAGTCATGTGGGATAGCCCTTTTAAACATAGCTCTGATGTAAAACCCAAGACTCCTACGTGCTCAAACTGTATCAGTGGCCCAAACAAATACCAGCAGCAAGCAGACAGAAAATTAGAGAAGTCACTACCATACACATCTGGATAACCAAAAACAAACAACCAAAAAAAAGCTTCTAAGAAGTCAAATTGGAGAAGTGAAAATACATGTTTTACACGATAATCAAATGGCCATGCCCGTGGTGATTTGGGGAATCTGCCTTCTCAGAGTGAAAGCCACGGGTTACTCTGGGAGGCAAGAAGAAAGAAGGAAAAAGATACACTGCATAATGAAAGGGCATCACACTGAATAGAAGATAATTCTCTTGGACATGAAATGCAATCAAGTCAAGACCCATATTTTATCTCTGCTGGAGGCAGTTTTATTTGTTAGTAAAGTACAGGGATAATCAACCATTGTTCTCCCTGCCAAGACTGTCAAAACAAATACAAGCTTCTTTGCTCAGTGCTAAAAATGTCTGAGCCTTTGGAGAACAGCTGGGCAGAAAGCAATCTTGCTCAATTTCAGCACATTTTTTCCCAAGTATTAGGCTGTCCGAACGCAACCCACATCAAAGCTTCGCAGACACCCACTGCAGGGACAGACCTATCATGAGAACACGGCCTATCAAACTGGAGCAAGCAGAAAGCACAATGAAACCACTTTAAACTTCTCCAACACCCTGTCTGAAGGAGCAGACTCTGAAGCATAAAGAGCCTACTCTAAACAAATAATTCCTCTGAGTTCGTTTTTATAAATACACAAAAATAATGTTGGTCTGTTTGCAAAACGTTGTGTCTCGAGAAGGCTCTGGGAGCATTAGAAATGATTTATGATTTCTTGGCTATCATATCGATGTTGCCTAAGGGACATCTTCTCCTAAGCATCTGCAGAATTATTCTCCAAGGTATGAAGTCAGCTTTTTATGAAAGTGTGTCTTTTTTGTAGCTCTGTGATTTGTATTAATGAGGAGGTGCATCAGGGTGTTTGGGGATGCAAGTAACAAAAACTCAACTGGCTTAAACAATAAGAATATTTCTTTCATCAAGTAACAAGAATCTAGGATGCAATGTATAACATGGTGATTACAGTTAAGAATACCATATTTCATATCTGAAAGTTGTTAAGAGAGCAGATCTTAAAAGTTCTCATTACAAGAAAAAAAATTGGTAGCTATATATGGTGACATGTTAACTGGATGAATTGTGGTGGTCTTTTTGCAATGCGTACAGATATTGAATCATTATGTCTTATACTTTAAATATAACATTTTATGCCAATTGTACTTCAAAATTTAAATACATACAGGTATGCATGCATAAATCTATACATAAAACAAGAATCCCAGAGGTAAAACAGTTTCAGGTGGATTAACCCAGTGGCTCAAATGGGTCATGAAAGACCCAAGTTCTTTCCATTTTGCTCCTCTTCCATCCCTGCTGGGTCCCCTCATAGTCATAAGATGGCTGCCATAGTTCCAGGCATCACACCTAGATACTAAAGTGTTAGAAGAATAGGGTGTGTTCCTGTAAGTTTCTTTTTATCAGCGAGAATAGGGTGTTTGCAGAAGGCCTCTCAGCAGATTCCCTATCATGTTTTATTGGTCACAATTGTGTCATAAGCCTATGTCTAACAATCACTAGAAAGATAAATGGGATCCCAATGCAACCATTAGACCAACTTACTTCTAAACACAGGGATAGGGTCACCTTTCCATGACATGACCATTCTGAGGGAAGAGTAGACACCCAAGTAATTGCAGGATCCTGCCAGCTAAGAACAAAGGGGAACAGCTTATTAGGTAGGCCACCATCTGTGTCCTCTACAATTGGGACACAGAGCAAAATAAGTTTGGCTTAACTGAATTTTTGGCTTAACCAAGGGATATGCAGAAAACTACTTAGATGGTGACCTTGGCTATTAAAAATTATTCTGGGGGCGCCTGAGTGGCTCGGTTGGTTGAGTGCTTGACTCTTGATTTCAGCTCAGGTCATGATCCCAGGGTTGTGGGATGGAGCCCCGTGTGCTGAGCTCCACACTGGACATGTCGATTCTCTCTCTCTCTCTCTCCCTCTGCCCCTCTGTCCCGCTCACACTCTCTCCCTCTCTCTCTCCAAAAAAAAAGAAAAAAACTCTGAAATGTTTTATTCACTCTTTTCCCTACTGCATAAGGTGGAACACTGTGATGTGTCTATGCCTAATGGCATTCCTCTCCTCCCACTCTTGACAACTCCTCCTTTATCCCCATCCGGGATGGTGGGAATAAGCTTTGACATCATGTCTATACAATGGGCTCCTGCCTCCCTGGTCACAGATGATTGGAACTGAGGCATGCGGTGGACCTTAGCTGGACCAGTCAGCTTCTCTCCCCTGGGAATTTCAAATGGGGACACTATCCTGTTGCATCGGTATCTTCATGTGATCGGGCCTGTAATACGAACCCCCCAGCACCGTCAGGCAGCTGTTTTATGCCATTCGAGATGTGAAGAAAAAGTTGAAGGTTGGGAAGGTAAAAATGAAATAGATACACAGAGAGAAGTGGACACAAGCTTTGGCTCCACGAGACACCTTAAAACCCTCCCCCCGACACCCACACATACACCCCCATCTAAATCCAGATCTCAGCTAGTTCCAAAGAAGAGTCCTAACCAGTACGTGAGAACACGGTGTCCCTTTGCAGGGATGACTAAGGGTTCCGCAGCATTTGGGGACCTTCGTTAAGAACTTCCTGTTCTCATTAGTCAGAAAGCTATGTGTAGAAAACAGAAGACAATGAGTTATACCTGTCATAAATCCGTCCCAGAACTCGCTACAAAAGTTGGCTTTGTTTCACTTAAGTCCTCCCTGTTGGTTCAGTTTCTAAAGCTTTAATTCTTTTCCCTAAAAAGTATTTAAACAAAACACTCAACAGTGAAAACAAGACATCCTCTTGAGGGCTGTGTGCTGTGTCGTGTGGTGAGAGGGGCTGGGAATGGGAGTGCTATGTACTGAATTCCAGCCATTTCCCTTTCATGTATTGTTTAATCCTCACCACATACTCTGCAGCGATCACGATCGAACCATTTCACCAGTGAGGAAGCTGAGTCTCAGAGAAGCACACTGATTTTGTTAGGGTTCACATGGCTAGAAAGCCATGGAGGAAGATTTGAAACCCAGGTCGAAGGAGAACCAAAGCTAATGATGTTTCCACTATTCCATGTTTTATATATTTAAAAAAAAATTGGGGGGTGCCTGGGTGGCTCAGTCAGTTGAGCGACTGACTTCGGCTCAGGTCATGATCTCATGGTTCATGAGTTCGAACCCCACGTCGGGCTCTGTGCTGACAGCTCAGGACCTGGAGCCTGCTTCAGATTCTGTGTCTCCCTCTCTCTCTGCCCCTCTCTCTCTCAAAAATAAACAAATAGGGGCGCCTGGGTGGCGCAGTCGGTTAAGCGTCCGACTTCAGCCAGGTCACGATCTCGCGGTCCGTGAGTTCGAGCCCCGCGTCAGGCTCTGGGCTGATGGCTCAGAGCCTGGAGCCTGTTTCCGATTCTGTGTCTCCCTCTCTCTCTGCCCCTCCCCCGTTCATGCTCTGTCTCTCTCTGTCCCAAAAATAAATAAAAAACGTTTAAAAAAAAATTAAAAAAAAAATAATAAAATAAACAAATATTAGAAAATTTTTTTTAAATTTTTGTAATGTTTATTTATTTTTGAGAGAGAGAGAGAGAGAGAGAGAGAACACAATCGAGCAGGGGAAGGGCAGAAAGAGAGGGAGAGAGAAGATCTCAAGCAGGCTCCAAGCTGTCAGCACAGAGCTGGATGCAGGCTCATGAACTCATATGCTTAACCAACTGAGCCACCCAGGAGCCCCATGTTTTACACAATTTTAAAAAGTACCTTGATTGGAGGCCCTGTTGGGTAGATTCTAGCCAAGAGACTTTTGACTCTGTTAGTATTTGCAAATATAGGATATTCTGTATATTCAGGGAAAGAGACGGGGATGTGGGAACAAACCTCCTAAGCACCAGATCGTTGAAGGATATTTTTGCATTTTCTTTTTTTTAATGTTTATTTAGTTTTGAAAGAGAGACCATGACTGGGGGAGATGCAGAGAGAGAGACTGGGGGACAGAGGATCCGAAGCAGGCTTTGTGCTGACAGCACAGAGCCCTGCATGGGGCTCAAACTCACAAAACCATGAGATCAGAACCTGAGCCGAAGCCGGACACGCAACCGACTGAGCCACCCAGGTGCCCCTACTTTTGCATTTTCTAAATTAAGCGTTGCTACGTCTGGCAGGAACAGAAAATAGCCATTTTTAACACCTTATGGATCAAGGTGGAAAACCCAAAAGCCAAAGGAGAGATGGGCAGTGGTACAAGATCCTTAGCTGGGCCTAGGAACACTTTGCAGGCCTCTGGTTCCTACTGTCTCAGTAGGTGTACATTCTCAAGCTGTTGATTTTTCTTGACTAATTAAAGCTGATTGGAGTTTCAGAGTTTTGGCTTTGTGTTAGTTTTCGCCCATCTTTCACATACTCAGACTCACGTACTGCCTGCTGCTGCCAGTTAGCAATAATGTTGGAGCCGAGTCAGTCCTGGCTGTTGCCAGCCTGTACCGGCACCTGTCAGAATGAGATTAGGTAGATTCAGGCAAAACCATTTACTTTTCCTCGCAAGACTATCGGCCAAATGTTTCAGTCCAACTTTCCCAACTCCCCCAAACTGACACAGACACATAAAGCTGCCCGTCTGGAATGTGTTGCAGATCGGAACCAAAATTTTACCTTCCCCTGCTGCTGTTCTGTAGGCTTGTTAACACTTTTCTACCTATTGAGTGTTTTGTTTTATCTAGATTTCAAAAGCAAAGCAGGGGACTTGTTTTTCTTAATTACACAGAAACGTCACATGCTTATTTTAACGCGTTCCAATGTTACAAACACAGAATGTAGAAGGGGGAAATTTGGATTGGAGCTTTTAACACCGTCGGTAGCCCTTCCTGTAAACCTTGCCAATGTCAAGAACATCTTAAGGAATGTCAACCACAGGAAAACGCCAATCTGTCAAAATGCCCAGGGAATGGAGATTCCAGGTCGTCTCAGAGTTAACCAGAAAATCATTTTCACATCAACCCTTGAAAATCTTACTGAAAAGTATGAGTCGAGTTTCCTGCCTTAAGAAGCACAGTTTACTCCCAATGCAATTAAATTCTTCTGTGATAGTTGTGGGTCAGGCTGGACCTCGGGCTAAACATTTGGACCCCAACTCCCATTGTCTAGAAAACAAAACAGGAGATTGGGTAGAATTTGTACTTGACCCTAGGACATGTTTTTGAAGTTCCTTAAGTAAGCTTTTCTTCCATGTATTTTATTCCTTTTCCCTTGTGTAGAAAAAAAAAAAAAAAAAACAAAACAAAAACGGCCGCCCTGAGAGTTTTGCCTGTATAAATTCCAGTCAAATCAAGATTTTACTGTATTTAAATTTTCTCATCTAATGAAAGATGCAACTGGGGCCTCAGCCCTCAGGAGTGGGGGACGTCCTTCTCTCCCTGGCCGCAGGCCAGCCGCAGGTGGACTTGGAGGAGAAGGGGGCTCCTCCCTAGCATACCACCTTCCTCCTGCCTCCTCCCCCAGGAAGAGGACAGAGGGCAGAGACCTTACATTTGGTCATTTCTTCCCAATCATTTGTCACTGTCCAGACCACGGTTCCTCAGCCTTGGTACGACTGACATTTTGGGGGCCAATACTTTGTTGGAGGGGCTGCCCTGAGCGCCGGAAGAGGGTCAGGAGCATTTCTGGCCTTTACTCACTGGATGCCAATGGCATTCTCCCAGCACCGCCCCCCTCCCCCCCCTCCAGCTGTGACAACCAAAACTGTCTCCAGTCATTGCCAGATATTCCCTAAGGGACCAAATTGCCCCCAGTTGAGAACTACTGGTCTAGACGAAGGCACGATTATTCTTTCTCCCCCCCTCCACCGCCTCTCGTCAAGATTATGAGATTTTTTTGACCTTGGCAAGCAATTTCATAACATATTTCCTGTGCTCTTTCATGGAAGAACAAAAATAATTCTCTGATGAAAGTAATATTTTGACTTGAATTGTGTGAGGCAGGCCTTGGTAAAATACAACTGCAGGTTCTGCATTGTTTTTGGAAGACGGTAGATTTGTTTTCTGCATCAAGCCTGATTTTGATTCTAAATACTGAATTTTCATACTTTCCTAAATTTCCCTTGTGGCTGTTGCCATTATGGACATCCAGTCACTGCCACAGTCACAGCCTCTTGTGTTGTGCCGTCACCCTCGATTTCGTGTGTGCATCTGTCTCACAAATAATTTTACCACTGTTACTGCTTCCTAACGCTTAATAGATTTTTCATCCATTGGTTTTTCAAATGCATTATTCTCTCTCTCCAGTGGATTGGATCATGTTTACATTTTATGTTCTTGAAGAGTTTTTAGTAGATTTCAAAAATCTGCTGAACTGGTGAAATTCAGGGGTTTAGTTTTATATTCCTGATTTTAAGCCTACAGAGAATTACTTTCACTGTAGAATGAGGTCGAAGTTAAATTTTTTTGAATAAGCAGATTTTCTGATTAAGAGAGTATCCCATGCATGTTGATTATCATTTTTCAAACAATATGTGTATGGGTTCTCTCTCTCTCTCTCTCTCTCTCTCTCACACACACACACACACACACACACAGAATTTTCCAGGTTCATCAGACTTAAGTGTTATTCTTACTTAGATTACAAAAAATAGAATACAAAGATATAGGTACTCTGACTATATAAAAAATTTGCATGTATAACAGGACAAAGCCTAGGATATAAAAATTTAAATAGTTGTATTGGTTACTGCTGACTTTTTTCTTATCCAAAATTTTTTATAAATTATTGTTTATATAAATTTAAAATAGCACATATTTTTCTGACCTTTTCAAGTGGCATATTCGCTAAAAATACAGAAAAAGTGAAATGATAAAAATTTACTCATTATATCACCACTGAGAGATCCTCACTATTAACATTTAGAAAATGTTGTTTCATTCCCAACAACAGTGCAAGAGGGTTCCCCTTTTTCCACATCCTTGCCAACACCTGTTGTTTCTTGTGTTGTTAATTTTAGCCACTCTGACAGACACCCCCACGTTTATAGCAGCATTACTAACAATAGCCAAACTATGGAGAGAGCCCAAATGTCCATTGACTATTGAAAGGATAAAGAAGATGTGGCATATATATATATATATATGTCCTTTACTCACTGGATGCCACACACACACACACACACACACACACACACACAATGGAATATTACTCAGCCATCAAAAAGAACAAAATCTTGCCATTTGCAACAACATGGATGGAGTTAGTATGATGCCAAGCAAAACAAGTCAGTGAGAGAAAGACAAATATCCTATGATTTCACTCATAGGTGGAATTTAAGAAACAAAAACATACGACCATATGGGAGGGAGAAAAAGAGAGACAAACCGGGTAACAGACTCTTAAGTACAGAGAAGAAACTGAGGGTTGAAGGAGGGAGGTGGGTGGGGGGTGGGCAAGATGGGTGATGGGTATATAGGAGGGCACTTGTGATAAGCCCTGGGTGTTGTACGTAAGTGATGAATCACTGAATTCTACTCCTGAGACCAACATTTCACCTTATGTTACCTAACTAGAATATTAAATAAAAACTTCAAAAGAAAAAAGTGCCATATGCTTAAAAAATAATAAAGTGATTATTGATCAATAAAAAGAAAAAAAATTTTCCAGTCCTTTTTTTCCTTTTGCAAAATTTAGATCACCCTCCACAGACAGCTCTTTACCTGCCTTCTTTTTTATCACAGTAAGCGCAGATATAAATATAACTGGTGTGTTCAAACTGCCCCCCGTTGTGGGACTTTGGGTGATTTGCAGCTCTTCATTATTCTATGGTTAATGCCGCAGTGAAAATCTCTACACACAAATCTTTGCATGCATATCTGAGCTGCACTTTCAACTTGAAAAGACAAATACCGGGTCAAGGGGTATAAATGTTTTAAGGTTCCATACATACTGCCAGATTACCTCCAGAAGGCTGTGCCCATTTTCAGTCTTTTTATTGGCAATTCTCTTGAAGGGCTGCCATCTTGTTCCGCCAGCCTCCAGGTCTGTGAAGGCATTTCCCATGGGGTATTCTTTAGATATGTCAGTGTAATAAGATCCATCTCAGGATATCTGTCAACAGCCTCCCTTGGCCCATCTCAAACCATCTGTCAATGGCAACTCTAATATATTTTGGGAAGATGCTATGCAGTTGCCAAAAACAAATTTGCAATTGAATCAGGTTTTCCAATCGGCTGAGTTGCAGCGTTGAACTGTGTTAATGACATGTGACAATCTTAGTATAATATCCAGAGACTCCATGTAGGGACATGTCCTTGTAAATTTAAGAGCAGCTGCACAAGGGAGAATGTGGATTACCTTTCACATGAATTCCGTAGAGCTCTCACCATCCCAACCATGTTGTAAACTTGGCAGCAAGAATCGACTGCCCAGCTTTAGCTCCGGGCGAGACTGGGGAGAAAAATGCCACTTTGACGCAGGGCTGCGTTACTTAGAGAGTGCTGCCGTCTGACTATCACACATGCAATTGGTAGCTTGGAGTGGGTAAATATTCCATGCCACCAAAGGATCTCTGACCAAGACAAATAAGTGTGATAACTTATGTGCTCCCAAGAAATGGTAAGGATCGACTTCCCGACGCTGTATAAAAATGTTCTGTAAATTGGAAGGCACTGTCCACATACGATTTTATTCCAGTTGTCATTGTATTGTTATGAGCTCTGAACTGACTCTGAGATCTGGATGTTAAAAACATCTAGGAACTATCTATTTTATTTTGGATGCACAACATTGTAAGTGCCAGTAGTTGCCTGGTGTCACCCCCCTCCAGCCCCTCCCTGGCTCCTCAACCTCTAGAATCATGGAGCCCAAATTAGACTTTAGCTTTCAAGGGGTTGGTGTATACATTAAGCATTCAAATGGCTAGAGTTGTCTCTGTGCTCAAATGGATGAAATAGTCACGGGTTCTCTTTTTTCTGTTACCACTGGCTAACTGAGTCACTTTCTGAAGTGTCACAGACAGCACAAAGTCCCCGGATATCCAGGCTGTTCCTTAGCTCACTGGGCCATATGGTCCCCTTGGCATCTAGTGTGAATGAAACAAACCACCAAAGCCAGAACCAATAGAAACCACGAGCAACATATAACAAACAGAGCTCAGAGCCCATCACCTTGCCAATGAGGCAGACTGGAAAGGCAGGCCTGACCTGAAAGGCTTCTCACTATAAATAGCTTTAATAAGAATAGGTTGTATCTAGCCACCCTCAGACAATCTCAAAGCATCTTCAGTGCTTCTCCTGTATGTGTCCTGTTGGAGACAACAATGGCCTGAATTCTTTTTGTCATCATAAGGCAGCCGAAACTCAACCAGGTGGCATTCTCCTAGAATGGAGACCACAATGTGGCCTATGTCATCTGCGTGTGTTCTATTGGCCTATTCCCATCCTGAATGTTTGGAGAGAATTTAGGGATTAGAATACCTAAGATATATTAGGCCTCTTTACCTATGTTTTTTCCTGTAGTTGTCCCCAGAGTTCTACAAATGAGGACTTTTTATCTCTTTCATAGAAGAGGAACCTGAGGCTCAGAGAGGTTAAGCATCTCACCCAAGGTTACACAGGAAGGAAATGGCAAAGCCAGGATACCGAATCACCAACTGCCTGACTTCAATGTCTTTCTTCTCTCCATTGCAGCATAGTGGAGTCTTGGGTGGGGAGATTCCTTCTGGATTGGCTTCTGAAAGGATCTTGTGCCTACAGATCCAGTCTTCTGTCTATCTCTGCCTCAGAGTTGCTGTTGAGCTGTTGGGGGAAGTGAATGGACACACGATGTATCACAGAGAGATCTAATTGGAATGAGAACTCAAGAGATTTTATCACTTTAATGAAGAATTGCTATTTTAAGATGGGATATATTGCTTATAAATTTGTGAAAGTTTTTTGTGTTAATTTTTCTGTCCAAATGAACCCATACTATCCTATATCAAAATAAATAATTTGCATATCATTTTCTGGGTTTTTGTTTAGTCTTAGGAGACTTGACCATTCATGTTACACGTAGAACTTGGAATTGCCTTTCATTTTTCTTCCATCCTGAATCAGTGTGGAATTCAGGGTCAGTATAGACAACTCAGGAATGTATGATTATGGCAGGAACAGACTGCCTAGCCCGGATCCCATTTCCCTGTCCTCTCTACCTCTAGCTGGACCCATGGGACTAGATATCGCCAAGAGACTGTGAGGTCACAGCCAGTCCAAGGTAGTTAAGCAGCATGCGTGCTCCTTCAAACTCCCTCTCTCCTCTTCCACCTGGATGCAGAGAACTTTGAGGCTCTTTGATGAGACAACTAGGGCACTGATTCTCAAACTTGAATATGCATCAGAATCAATTGGAAGGCTATTAAAGCACAGATTGCTGGGTCTCACCCTGGAGTTCTTATTCCACAAATCTGGTTGAGATCTGAGAATTTGCAAGTTGTATAAGTTCCCAAATGCTGTTGCTGCTGGTCTGAGGACCACACATTGAAACAATGGCCCTCTGGCAACGCCCTAGAGAAATACCGATTGCACTTTGTACTCCTCTGGGGGAATCTTAAACTTACTGGTGCCCAAGCTGCTGCTCAAAGCAGTGAAATAGGAATCTCCGGGAGTGGGGCCCACCTATTAGCATTGCCAAAGCTCTTCGGGTAACGACAAAGCGCACTTAAAGTTGAAAACCATAACCTTGAAGTGGTTAGCCTTCAAGGAAAGCCTTAAGACTGAAGGAACTTGGGGCGACTGGATGGCTCAGTCAAGCGTCTGACTCTTGATTTCGGCTCAGGTCATGATCTTACAGTTTGTAGGATGGAGCCCCTGTGCTGGGCTCTGCACTGACGGCTCTGAGCCTGCTTGGGATTCTCTCTCTCTGTCTCTCTCTGCCCTTCCCCCCCCCCCCACTCTCTCTCTCTCTCTCTCTCTCTCTCTAAAAACCACAAATGTTAAAAAATAAAAAATTTTTTAAAAGTACACTTTGTGTTAGGCTGTTGGAATTCTAGAGATGATTTGTTATCATAGCCAGCATTATCCTAATATGATAATGGTAACTATTAAGAACAAGCTTTCAGAAATTCTCTTTTTACCTCCTGCTTTGTTCTGCTCTGAGGGAGTATGGGTCAGATTAGTTCCAAGACATGTATTGGCTCACATTCTCCAAAGGTGGACATTTCAACAGAAATAAGGTTATAGCACATGTAATAGAGGAATAGTTTTTTTTCTTTGCCTTCCTTGTGGCCAGAATGGCAGGGCAACCCTAGATGCCCCTCTCCCCACCCCTTCACTTCCTCTTTCCTTGGGCACATTCACCTTCTCATCAGAAGCATGTTCAGAGCTCTTGGCTTGGCCAAGGTTGGACCCAAGATGGAGTGTCTTACGCTGATTGCATGTCTGCAAACCTAAACATAACTAGGTTTTCAGGCTTAGCTCTCCCAGAAAAGGAAAGGTCTAGGTCAATGGACTGGTTATATCTGAGAATTGGAACTGAACAATAAAGAGAAAGAACATGAGGTCCAACCTTACTTACTTGAATTTCCATTAAGGTTTTGGATCAAAGCGCTCTCTAAAAATAATTTACTTACTGCTCCCCTGGGGCACTGTGGAGAGCCGGGGTCGGAAGGCCAAGGTGGGATTCAGGTGATTCTGGGTCCCCTGCCAAATGTCTTCATACGCCATCTCTTAGCTAAAAAGATGGTGTAATTGAGATAACATAAGCATTTAAAAGGCATGGTGACCAAAAAAAGACATGCTAGAGTTTTATTGAGGATTTCAACCCATGTCTGTTCACTTTAAGGGAAGCCCACCAATAACCTGATGAATAAACTGGACAGATTTCCGCCCCCTCCCCCCAAAATAACAGTTTTAGATGGAAGGAAACAGGAAGGCTAATGGCTCTAAAAGCATATTTTGCAGATTTTGCTTTCTCATGATAAATGTAAAGGGACAAATACCCTCAGGCGAGGACTGCTTTCCTGGCTGAAGCAGCTCTTATTCTCGGAGCTTCCTTCAACTATCCCTACAGGGAAACAGGCAACTCTTTCAGTTGCAAGACACAAAATGCAACCTGAGACAGTGCAAGCCCGAAGGAAATGGTATTGAATCACGTAGCCAAGTGTCCGGAAACAGGACTTGCTCAGACATAGGCTGATTCAGGGGCTCAGGTACTGTTCTCAAGAGTCAGCGTCTCTCTCTCTTCCTGACTTGATCATATTCAAAGACCACAGCTCCCCGATTATCTATAATGGTTACCAGGTCTCCAACTTCCAACCTCATTCAAGTTCAGCAAGAATTGAGCGAGAATCTCCTTCCTAGAATTCCCACCGAAAGTCTTACTGCCTCTTTAAATGGCTCTAATTAAGTCACATGGTTATCAGTGAACCAATCATTGGCGGCCAAGAAAATGCAATGCAGTGATTGGCTGATCCTAAATCACATGCTCTGCTCCTGAGCCAACGGTCTAAGCCTTCTAAAATCACATGACTGAGAAGGGGCGTGGAGCTGTGAAAAGAAGCGGGAGTATGGTTCTGGGCAGCCAAAGCGTGGTAGTACCCGTACGTTCCAGAGTCAGCCTCTGAAAATTCTTCAACTGGCTTCCCCCGCCAGAGGCGGTTCAGCAGGCACCTCTGATTTCCCACATAGATTTTCCAGCAAGTGGCTATAAAGGGGAAAGACGGCAGCAAGCATAAACCTGTAAAGGGACCGCAGCTCAGGGGCAAAGGTCTTCTGAGAAGGGAAGAAAGCAACCACGGGAATGGGGGCTGTGTTACCCCGCCCGGTCATTGTCATTTCCCCAGGCAGAGCAGCCCGCCAATTCCGGAACTCAGGAACTGAATACCCAGTGCTGGGGAAAACTCACTTTCGGATGGAGACGCATGAGGCAGAAGCTTCCTCTCCTGTTTGCCCCGGGCCGCTTCCGTCCGTCCGCTGTCCTGACGCACACATAGCTCCTTTTATGATGCTCCATGGAAACCAGAGATGGAATGAATCAAAAGTGGTCAGAGGAACCATTGTTCTCCCCTGTAAAATAACCGAACCCTTGTTAATTTGTTGCCAGTCTCAGTTTCTCCCAGAAATATCCCCATTGGATGGTGGCTGTAAACAGGAAACTTGAAACCCTCAGTCATCCTTTGTATTAGTTAGTGTTCGTGGACAGCTGCAGGGGATCACCGTCCCAGAGCTCGGGCCAGGGTTGAATCCTCGTCGGGAGAAGAGCAGTATGTATTTTAGACGGGACACCCAGAGGAGAAACTGCATCTCCAGCAGGAAAGCCGAGGCGCAGAGATGAGGAAAAAAAGCATTTTTTAAGTAGATGACAGATTTGAGAGGATGGTAAAATAACTCTTGGTTTTACCTGATGTACAATCAGCACGCCCCCACACTGTGGCCGGAGGAGAAGATAAAAATCCCTTAATTTCCTGTCGTCCAGCTGAAGACAGACTCCTCCTGCTCCTGAGGAAATGGAGCTTTGGGGCGATGGAGGTAAATTGCAAGGCAGAGTATGCTTCAGAACTACTCCCGGCGGTGGTTCCTGCCCGTGCCCAAGGGAACCCTTATTACAAAGACGCTCCCTGTGAAGGTGAAGAGCTGGGACTCTGGTGCCAGTCTGTCTGGGCTGGAGTCCCGGCTCTGGCACTCACCAGCTGTGCGACTGCGCAGAAGTCACTGAACCTTTCTCTGCGTCAGCTTCCTCATCTATAGCACCGGAGTAATAATAACACCCACCTCGATGGGTTGTTAGGAACATCAAGTAAGTTACTATATGCAAAGCGCTTCCACGTGTAAGCTGTAATTATCATTACTAACTACAGAGTTAAACAGAGCAACACAATAGAACGTATTGCATTACCTTATATTTTCTGTGTTTATTTGTCCAGGGGTGCAGGGTAGCCTCCATGTGGCCACTGAGGCTGAACCCAACACCAGGGGTCAAATCTGTATTTCCTTAGGGGTCTGGCACCTGCGCACCAGGTGAGGTGCCTGGAGACGTCGCCCTCCTTCTCTATGCCTGGATCTCTATGCCTCTTCCTAGGATGATTAGCAACTGAATTGTCTCTGAAACTCTACCCACAGGGATATGGTCTCAACCTTTACCCTCCAGAAAGTCTTCACGGCTAAACGCTGTGGTCAAATACCACTATAGTTCTCCAGATCTGGTACTTTTCCATGTCGATCTCCAAATCTGGGTTATTTGGGGTCCTTTAGAATGTAAACTCTGTGAGGTTGTGGAGCGTGTGGTGTCCTTGGGTCACTGTCTCCCTGTCTAGAACCAGGTGGGGCACTGGATTTGTTTGGTTATTTATTTATTTATTTGTTTATTTATTTATTTGAATAATGGATCAGTGGATGAAGTCAGCCTCAGCTTTCACTGCACGTGGAACATCAGCCTCACGGTCCAGGTTGGATTTTGCCCAGTTCCGTTTTCTCAACAGTGACTGGTGCGTGGTACTCAGACCTGCTGGTGCTTTCTGAAGGCTTTTTTGGTTTGCACTCTGTTGCTCCTGGTGGCTAGCTACCCCGAACCCCCTCACATGCTCAGAAAAACAAATTAAAGTGGAGTCTAAATCCATTCCAGAGAAAAACAAAAATAGTTTTCTTCAAATTAAAAAAAAAAAAAATCAAGCAGTCTTGTCTATGAAACAGGCGCTTTACCAAATGAGATATTTCTCATCGGAAGAACCGCATGGATTACTGAACTCATCCAATGAAAACCTAGGTGTTGTCTTCCAGATTGATTCTGGGGCCTCTGCACCTTTGATTGCCTTGAGCCGTTTACAGCTTTGTAAGTTGTAGCTTACCCATAGCAATACGAAGACTTCTTTTCTGTTGACGTGTATGAGTTTACTTTTGCTGTTTAACAAACTACCACAAGTTGAACAGCTTCCTGTAAGATTCATGTATCATCTTGGGTTTTCTGTGGGTCAGGAGTCCAGGCACAGTTTAGCAGGGGCTTCTGCCCAGGGTTTCTGCAGACTGACATCAAGGTGTTGGGCTGGTCTTATCTGTGGTTCAGGTTTCTTGTCCAAGTTCACTGGTGGTTGGCAGAATTCATCGTGAAGTTATGGAAGCCTGCTTTCTTGCTGGCTGTCACTTCCCGGGTTCTAGAGGCCCCTTGCCATTCCCTACCATGTGGCCTTCTCCCCAACTCGCGGTTTGCTTCTCAAAGGCCAGCAGAATCTCTCATACTTCAATTCTCCTCCTTCAAGAAGGGTCCAGTAGTCTCTAAGAGTTTGATTAATTAGGTCAGCCTCACTCAGGGATAATCTGTTTTTTTGATTAATTCAAAGTCTCAAAGATCTAATTACATCTGCAAAATCCCTTCACCCTTGTTACCTGCTGTAACCTAATCAGGAGGAGAAATCCATCAAAGCCACAGTCCCGCCCATCCTCACGGGGAGGGGATTGTACAGAATATGTGCACCAGGGAGCAGGCGTCTCAGGATTCTGCCTACCACAACACGCAATTGAATTTTGAAAACTGTCCCTACCACCCTCCCTCCAGCCAGTTTTGCATCTACTAAGCACATTTGTATCAGCCCGTGTAAGTACCTGCTTTTTGAAACCTCCTTTCAACCTGTTTTATCATCTTAATGGTACCTGAATGAATGAATGAATGAAGTGAAATCTTTGACGTGTTCATTTTATATGGCTATGAATTATGATTTTGCCTTTAAAATTATTATTCTTTAACATCACTTTAATATCAATGGTTATTTCTAATTTCCCTTAAAAGCAATGGATGCATTGCTTACTTTTACATGCATAATTAACGGGGCTCTTTCCCTTTTCCAGAAATTACCCCAAAGAAGTATTCAAATTGTGCCTCTTGAGACCTAATACTATTTGCTGCTTTGAAAGGATAATGTTTCTAGCTTTTTCTGATCTCATTTTAAGTGGCTTAAGTTTTAAGTGGCCAGGGCCCCCAGTAACACCAATACCATTGCCTTGGCATTAAAGAGGGACAGGTAACAGCCCTACTTCACAACAGCTGGATTAACTTCCTTATTACAAACAAAAAATATCAAAGGACCCTGCTGATATTGTCTCCTGGAATCTTGGGATTTTGCTACTGGGATGGGCAGAGGGTTTCTCCGTTCGATGTTCAAAATAATGTATTTTTCCCATTACTAGCAATACTTTTGTGGGGGGAAGAGCCAGTGAAATTAGATATCACCTACATGTGCTTAGCATTGTGACTGATGCATAGCAGGTGTTCAGTAAATGGTAGCCTTCTGCTTCCTTTTTTTAAAAAAATTTTTAAATGTTTTTATTTATTTTTGAAGGTGAGAGAGAGAGAGAGAACATGAGTTGGGGGAGGAGCAGAGAGAGGGAGACACAGAATTCGAAGCAGGCTCCAGGCTCTAAGCTGTCAGCACAGAGCCTGATGCGGGGCTGGAACCCACAAACTGTGAGATCATGACCTGAACCAAAGTCGGTGGCTCAACTGACTGAGCCACCCAGGCGCCCCTGCTTCCTTCTAACATACCGTGAAAGTTAAAGAGAGGAAAGACAGGAGTGGCTCCCGGGTTCCCCGCCTATACCCTGGCATCAAACCCCTTGAAGGCAGGGCAAGCCTTTCACAAGTATGACTTGTAGCCTGGTCGTGCTTGTTTTCCTAAGCAAAGCAAAATCTTGCTTCTGCCAGAGAAGCAAATGAAAGCTTAATACCAGCTAAATAATACATAATAGTGGTATCATTATCCTGTCTTCTCCCAGTCTGCTAAGTTTGTAGCAGTAAACACTTATTGGATGAACAAAATCAAACTCCGTGAACTGTTGTAAAGTGGAAGGAATGATTCTGATTAGTCTGGCAGAGTTCAAGGCCACAGGAATTGTATTCTGCTTCCCCTTCTCCAGTCCAGAGCCAGGCTGACCCTGTGGACAATCATTACAAAACATTTTCCTGTCTAAGTTTGAAAGGCAGCCATCCAGCCTTTACAACTATTCCCCTCCCCTCCCCCCGCCCCGCCCACCCCCATGCTACCTCCCTCTGTCTTCCAAAGCAAAGCAAAGGCTCTACTGTCATAGCTCTTGCCTCCAAAGCCATTAACAAATATTCAGCGTGTTCCAGCAAGGTGTGTCCCGAAGAGATAGAAAACCCACATGACCGCCTCTATCCATTTTTCATGAGTGCGTGGTAAGGTTGAAACAACAAGCTAGTTCAGAAAAAGCATTAAAGATGGGGCTTTAAGATGGGGGAGTAGGTGTAGTTTGCAATGCTAAACTTGAAAAGGCATTTAAGTGTGAGCAATGCAGATCTTTGAAATTGCTTCTGAATCTACTGTTACAGGTTACATTGTCAGCTAGCTGTATTGATTATTTTTATGTAATTTATTTGTTAAAATTTCTGCTAATGGACACTTCTGAATCATTTTCTGCATTTAATGTACCTAGTACCCATTGATCAGGCCACTGGCTTATTGGTTATCTACTTGGCTGCCAAGCGATTCTCTCTGATTGCTTTTCTCATTACACATTTTCATTCCAGGAGCAGACTTCTATTGTGTCCCATTACGCTAATGGAAATTATTGATATGGAAATTACCAGGCACTGAGCTTAAAAGTTTTGATACATAACCACATTGCATTTCTTTAAGTTGTAGAACTGTTCTTGTATAATTAGCGGTAAATATTGACGTGTTAGTGAAATTAGTTAATTAATTTCATTCAAAGCAAAAGAATAAGAAATATGGCTAGAAAGGAAACACCCAGTATTTTGCGTAGCTGTGTATACTTTGGTAAAAATAAATGTAGTGAGTTTGGCTTTGTGTTTGACACCCTGTGTTAAAAATTCTTTAGCATCCCTAGTTAAATACCAGAGTGTTTTAGATGACAGTTGCTGTAAACATACCCATGTTACAGATGGAAAAGTAAGCCCGGGGTAGCTAATATCTGCCTTACGTTCCCCAGTATGGTAGCCATTAGCCACATGTAGCTGTTGAACACTTGAAATGTAGCTAGTCTGAACTGAGATATACTGTAATTATAAAATGTACACCAAATTTTGGAGACTTAGTATGAGAAAAAGTAAAATATGTCATTAATATTTTGTTGATTACATATTGAAATAGTGTTTTGTAGTTGGCAATTATAAAGTATATCATTTAAATTAATTTTATTTCTTTCCTTTTTTTTTTTAAGTGTGGCTACTAGAAAAATTTTAATTACATCTGTGGTTCACATTATATTTCCATTGGACAGCATTGGTCTCGCCCAGGTCCTAAGTGGGTAGCATCTAGCAGGGTGCAGTCTAGTATGTTGGCAAATAGCCACGCGAGACAATGACATCCAAATGTAAATTACTTGAAATTAAGTATAATTTAAAATTCAGTTTCTCGGTTGTACCAGTCCCATGTCAAATGCTATTGCCAACTGTGGCTAGTGGGACAACACAGGTAGAAACGACTTAAATCACCCCAGAAAGTTCTATTAGAAATGCTGGTGTAGCACATCCCTAAGCAAGCACTGCCTCTTTGCTAAGCCATTGTCCATTGAGACCGTCATGATGTGCAGTGAGAATAAATGTGTCATATGAAAGATAAAACTGTGCAAATAGTGATAGCATGTGGTTGGCGGTAAGGATTAGTAAATAAGGTATTCATCCTTGGAAATGGTAACCTTTAAGTGCTGCTCAGGATGTAGCTTCAGACATGATTTTTACCCATTGGGGTGATCACCTACTTTTGATGGACAGAAAAGAGGTAAATCAGGTGGAAAACACTGGAAACACTCAGGATGCTTTGATAAGTTTTAGCGCCCAAGAACCTCCATGGCAGCTCTAAGCCTGTCTTTGTTAGGGGTCTGGTATCTGATGTCCAAAGAAGTTAGACCGCTAGCGTCTGTGGCCTAGCAACCAGACAGCACCAGTGTTCGCTCCCCTGGGCCTGCTGCCCCGAGGTGAAGAGGGTAATGAGAACTGTGTGTTTCGGGGTTCATGGGCTGCAGAATGGGGAAGTCACAGACTTCCCTTAAGGGGAAATGTCTATGAAGTAAAGAGTTAAAATTATTGTTCTTTTTAAAAATTTTTTTCTTAATGTTTATTTATTTTTGAGACACACAGAGAGAGAGAGAGAGAGAGAGCATGAGCAGGGGAAGGGCAGAGAGAGATGGAGACACAGAATCTGAAGCAGGATCCAGGCTCCGAGCTGTCAGCACAGAGCCCGACACAGGGCTTGAACTGACAAACCACGAGATCATGACATGAGCCGAAGTCAGACCGACTGAGCCACCCAGGCGCCCAAAGAATTAAAATTATTCCTAAACCAACACCCTTGGAATCACAAGCCAAATTTAATTTCTTCAGTCTCTCTTTGCTTTTGGCCATGACCTCTTTTGTCTAGAGCCATAGAAGGCCCAGGTGTAGCCAGAAAAATATGGAGGAGGGAGTATAGAAGTAATAGAATGAGAGATTTTCTTTGGCACATACTCTTTTCCACGATGGTGGGGAATATGCATCTAAACACGTTTATTTCATTGTATATAGGATGAAACTCGTCTGTAGTTTTGTCGCCTTTCTTCCGTTTGTCCAGAAGTGAAGATAATCAGGTGAACTAGCCCTTATGAGTACTTGTGTGTCATTATTGTCCCCGGTTTTCAGAGGAGGAAACTGAGTCTCTGAGTGGTTAGTTCCAAGGTCACTACCTGGTCAGTAGCTAAACCAGGATTTAAGTCCAGCTCTCCCCTGAAGCCAGACTCTTTGCTTTACATGCAAATGCCTGTCTGGGCACCTGAGGCAGAGCACAGTGGCATTCCCTGCCACCAGCATTAGTGTGGGTATAAATGAGTTAATACTGTATATTGCTTCTGAGGTGTAGGATTTAGCCTGTGAGAGTCTCCATGGCCTGGAGTACAGAGGCTAAGAATCTTTGTCACTGATAAATGATCTGCAGGCTCTTAATCCTGATTCCACATTACTCATTTGTAAAGCTGCTGGCATATTTGCACTGAGCAGATTGCTCTCTCTGCCAGGCTTAGCTTCACATGGCAGTTTGGGATTTTTTTTTTCTTAAAGATTTTATAAAGCTGAGTATAAAATGGGAATGTTTTCATAAACGCTTAAGCATCTTTAGTGAAGCTAATTTATAGAATGTAAATGTTCCTCTCCGGCAATTTAAACCCAAATTCCTCAGCAGTGGGAGGTTGGGGCCGAGAAACAGGAAACTGCTCTGTTTCATTGTTCATGCTCAACAATAAAAAATTAAATGGCCTAAAAAGTGCAAGCCAGAGAGATTTTTTTTTTAGACATTCCTCTGAATCTGAGCACTGGCGATGAACACAAAAATTGGATGCGTCTCTTTCTTCCCCGTGGGGCCTGGAAGCCGCGCCTTGTACCTCTGGGTGACTCAGCCACATGTCACCGTGCTAGGCACATACCCAGCGCCATCTTGAATGAAGTCACCTTTGCCAGCAGCTTACCTCACAGCCCTTCCCTTGGGAGCACACCTTGGGAATGGTGTGACCGGGTGGCCGAGAGCCTGGATCGTACAATGGCAAGAGGCCTTTCTGTGCAATCTGCTCGAGAGCTTAGTACTCAGCCAAAGTCTGCAGCGAGGCTTCCCTGGTAAGATTTTTTGGAGATACTTTCTGCTTCTGTTTTATATCCCCATTTTTGTTTTAATGTCTGTTTTTGTTTCCAAATTATGAGATGGCATGAAGTCTGCCTTCTCTCTTCTTATATGGAACCAGGCGTTATATAAATAAGTAGATATTTAATACATCCAAAGGGGAAGTGTTTTTTTTTTTGTTTTGTTTTGTTTTTTTTTACTTCTTATCTGTGGCTTTAGGGCTTCAGTCTCCTCTTTTGTCTTTTACCCCCCAACCCAAACCACATGAAACATGCTAAATTCTCCCTGAGTGTGATGACTTTTTTTTTGTTTAATTGTGCACAGCTGGCACCACCCTAGCCATCAGATAAAGACATTTGTGGACCCTGTATAAGAGCAGAACTAACACAAAAATGAACATTTAATAAGTGCTTTTGCTGTTTCAAGTCCCTTATAATAGATATTTCATCTCATTTCACTCTTACAACAATCCCGAGACAAACATCATCATTCCTATTTTGCAGATGGGAAAACCAAGGCTCAGAAAGATTCCGTAACTTGTCCAAGGCTACGTGTGGAAATGCCATGGCGGGGGGGCGGGGGGGGGCACCCTGGCCTGGGTCGTGTGGATCTCACGTGCCTCGCTGAGCGGCAGCTCTGCTCAGGTTGACCTCCAGGCTCACAGAGACAAGAAGACAAGGTAAATTCAGGTACGTCACATTACGTGACATAGCCATGTATCTGAGAATCATTGTATTAATCCAGAATACGATAGACTCCGCTGCAGCAGCAAATCCCAAAGCATCAATGTCTTAGCATAGTAAACGTTCCTTTCTTGCTCATGCAAAACCCACCGCGAAAGCCCAAGCTGGATGGAGACACGGCGTGTGTGTAGATGCTTGTTGGGAGTCCCAGCTGAGTCCAGCCTCTGAGTCATCCCATCCCAGGCACCAGGCATGTGAGGGAAGAAGCCTCTAGATGATTCCTGCTCTTAGCATTGCAGGTCACCTCCAGCTAGTCATGTCTTCCTGGGTAAGGCCCCAGGCACCAGGTAGCAAGACAGGTGCTGTGTCCTGTATGAAGTTCTGGCCTCAGAATGTATGAGGCTTTTAAAGCGTTTGTTTCGAGGACCGCCGTTTATGCAGCGATGGATAAACCTCACCGTACAGGCTGGGTTTGCACGTGCTGGAGACTGTACCTCTGGTTCACTCAGCGGATATTTGCTGAGCATATTTTAGGAGCCACACTATAGGAGACACTATTCTGGGCACACATCAGTGAACAACACAGATAACGAATCCTGTCCTCATAGGGCGTATATTTGACAGGGAGAATAGTTGCTGTCTTTTCAAAAAAAAAATTATATATAATATATATATACATATATATATATACATATATGTATATATATGTATATATATATATTATATATACGTTTAAGTATGTTTCTCTAGGTATAAAAGTAATATTCACTTATTGTGTAAAATTTGAGAAATATAAAAAATGTTATGAGATGCGAAAAAAATGCCATAGGAAATAATAATCATCATGCAGAATTACTGCACACTCTCTATTGTATTATCTTACTCTTTCTCCAAACTGGAGTCACAGTATATAGTCAGTTTTATATCCTACTCCCCCCCCACCCCTGTTTAGACAGTACTGCGAACTGTCATGGTCCATTCAGGCTGCTGTAACAAAATACCTGAGAATGGTAACTTCAACAGAACAGAAACAACAGAAATTTATTTCTCAAAGCTCTGGAGGCTGGCAAATCTAAGATCAGTTTGCCTGAAGACTCAGGATCTGGTGAACACCCGGTTCCTGATTCATAGATGGCAACTCTTTGCTGTGTCCTCACACGGTGGAAGGGGTGAGGGAGCCCTCTCGGGTTTCACCTATAAGGGCAAGAATCCCTTCCATGAGGACTCTGCCCTCATGACCCGACCACCTCCCGTAGCCCCCACCTCCTAATACCATCACCTTGGGGGTAGGATTTCCACATATGGATTTGGGTGGGGGGATATAAACATTCAGCCCAGAGCACCAACTTTTCTCCATTTCACTAAAATATGATTTTTAACCATATTTCACAAGCCGCACATATTTCTAGCCAGTAGCAAATACCAATTATTTATTCTGCAACTATTCTACATTTTAGTTGATTTCAATTTTTCACTGTGTTAAGCAATGGCTTGAAAAACAACCCTGAACGTGAATCTTTGGCAGCATCTTTGATTAGTTGCTTAGAATGTAATCAAAGAAGTGGGATTACTGGTTCAAAGGGTATGTGAATGTTCAGCTTCTTAATAAATATTGCCAGGTTGCTTTCCAGAAGGTTAGCACCAATTTACATTCTCGCCTGTATTTTATGGGATGCTGCTTTCATACCTGCGCCAGTACTCGGTGTTAGAGTGTTTCTAATCTTTGCCAATTTGTTACATTTAAGAATGGTATTTCATTTTGAGACTGGTTCACTGCCCAGGTTGTGCACTAATACGGGCTTTGCCTAAACCTGAGTTTTAATCCCAGCTCTGGCGCCTTGTAACAAGATAGGTAACCCTTGTAAGACTCAGTTTTCTTTCTGTCAAATGGTGCTATTTATTCTGACTCTTTGGGACACTGGGTGGATTAAATATGTTCAAGTTTATAAAGTGTTTAACACCGTGCCTGTCGCAGAACAACTAAATGGTAAGGGTGTGACAATTCAGCAATTACCAACACGTGAAGAGTTCCAGCCTTTTTTCCTTTCTCCAAGTCTTGGAGAGGATTCTGATTTTGCTTCATTGTATTTCTCTCCCTTCCTTCTCTTCTGAAGAGCGGGGCTGCCATTCTTTTGGGCTTTTGTGAATTAGAGTCGGGAAGAATGAGCGAGGAGAACGACAAAGACACACCGGCCAGGGACAGACCACTCAAACCCCAGTGGCTAACAACACATGGGGCTGCCATTGTCTACAAGCAGACTGACAGTGGCTGGGCTCAGCTGGGTAGTTCTGCTTCAGGCTGTGGGCTCCCTGGGCATGGTTCCAGGGTTTATGCTTGATCTGGGGCCCATATTGAATGAGCAGAAAATACCCAGGGCGATGCTGTCATGGTAGATCACTGGAGCAAAAGGGGTCAAACCAACACCCACAAGCACATTTAAGGCCCCTGTTCCTTTTGCATCTGCTAATATTCCATTGGCTAAAGCAAGTTATATGGCCAGTTGGCCATCAGTGGGGGTGGGAAGTCTCCTTGTCCCACAGTGGGGGAGGGAAGGGAGTGAATAGGTGTTGAATGAATGATCCTAATTAATGTTTATGGAAAATTTCAGGAAAAGGGTGCTAGGGAGTGTGCAGTGTATAAAACGGGGAGGAAAGAAACGAGATATGAGACACGTTGGGTATATGTGAGATGTTACAAATCAGAATCTTTTTAATTTCTGGAAGCCTCTGGTTAAAAACTTGTAAATTAGTTTTGTCTGTTTGGCCTGGGCTCCAAATGATACTTCCCTTTGGGACTGACCTTAGGTGTGATGGCTTTCATAGAGTCACATAACAGGAAACAATTACTATCTTTTCTACCTCTGCAAACTGCAAGCTTCTTTCTCTTTGGGTATTGTAGAACTTTCAAACATTTCCTACTTCTTTTTCTTCCAATAGTAGAAAAATATGGGTAGTGGCTTCCTAATCGTGGTTTATCAAGTCCCCACGAGAAATGGGTCACACGTCCCATCGCCATCTCGTTTAAAGGAGGACAGACAGCATGCTTGAGAACCCTTGTTGGACAGGAGGGCCCAGGGGCAGAGAATGAGAGCAGCCTGCTGCGTCTCAGGCATGACTCAGAAGCTCCAAATTCACTTACAGAACCTTCCAGTGAAATCAAATTGAGAGTGAGCGCAGGGCGTGACCCGGAGGAGATAAAGCAGGAACAGATCTAATGAGAGGAACCATGTCATTTCAGTGGTCTTTATCATCTGTGCAGAAAGCTTCCCCTCAGCTCCCTGGAGATCATTTACCTGGAACCTGACAGGAGCCTAATATCTCTGATCTCCAGGTTTGCTTAGCTCTGCAGATGGCTGGCACATCACGTATAAAACATTACCCCACATTCCTGCTGGTATGAGGGGCTTGTTCATAAATTCATCCCCAATTGTAATTCTCATTCGCTTTATGGGTAGACCAGCTAAACATGGACTAACAGCTCTGCTTAGGTCTCTAAATGTCATCTGTCTTTAATGTTATCCAACTCATTTTTGTTTTGTTCCTTTCCTAGAAAACAATACTCTTGACCTCTTAAAAAAAATCCAAGCCAAGAAGAATCATAGAATGTGTCAAGAATTGCACTAAACGGGTCCACAGCCTCCCTAGAGCTGTGGTGTGAATCATCAGTGGCCTCGAAACCCATTAGGATTTCACTGGAATAATGGGCAATATGTGCACCTTTATATACACAGTACATTTGAGTGTTTGGGGGAAGGGACTGGTCTGTAATTCTGTGTCAAGTCATTAGGAGACATTTTTTTCAGAGTTTTTAAAGTCTACAGCCAGATTGGCTATCTTTCCCTATTTCCATACGAAGAAGGGAGTGTATAAACATAAAATCTTCTCTACTATTGTTTCTCCCTCACTCCCACCCCACCTGCAAAGGGTTGCTCTTTTTTTTCTTTTCTGGAGTCTCATTATAAGCAATTTTTTCCTATGGTTAAAAGCTTAGACTCAGAAGTTGGATAACACAGGTTTGAATTTCAGCCATTTCTGCGGCATTTAATAAGATACTTTACCTTTCCATGTCTGTTTCTTCTTCTGAAAATAATAAGACCTGCCTATTGAATGTAAGGTACCTGGTATATGGAAAGCCTCTTCACGTGGCCCACGGGGGATTTGGGTTGTGGCCACAGGGGCAGATTTCCCCCCGCCCCAACCCTGGCCGGGTCCCACCTCAAACATCCACTGAGTGTCTCAGCTTTTCTACCTCAGGGTCTTTTCCAAAGTGGGGCAACCTGGAAATGCAAAGATTTAATTCTCAACCAATGGGAGACAGGAATCTGTGGGTAAATGTCTCATTCCCCGACTCAGAGGGATAATTTGAGGTGTGGTCTATGCAGATCCCAGAGGGTCCACAGTCAGGATGAGCCTCAGTTGCCCACATTTACCAGCTCAAGAAATGCACCTTTTCATTGACTTCTCTCTAGCTGTTGCCATTACATTCCCTCCCTCACTTCTGCTTCCTGGGATCACTTCCCAGTAAACTTCCTGCACCCAACTCCTTGTCTCAAGCTCTGCTCTGGGGAATCCCAACTCATAAAACTCCTAATAAATATTTGCTGTTATTATTCTCATGGAAAAACTTTTCTAGTGCCAGGGAGACTAATGTTGGAACCAAAATTCAAGATGCATGTTGAGACTTTCTTTCTCATTTGTTATGTTACTTAAATGGAAAAATATTCAAATTGATAAACATTGCCTCATTTTGTACATGTTTGGTAAATCCTGTAAAATCAGACCATCCCCCCAATACTGGAAACTCATGGAAACTATGCTTCTCTTCCTTTCCTGGCACTTCTCACTCTTGCTTTGGGGAGGAGTTGGGCAGCTGGGGTGATGTGGGAGGCACTCAGGGGACTTGGTGCTATTTGCCAACTAGTCCAGAGGTGTTTTGTTCTGACAGATGGCTGTCTGTACTGATGTGTGCTACCTGAATGTCAGTCCTGGTCGTCAAGATTGGCATTAAGTTCTCTAAACTCTTTTACCCAATTCCCTTTTGATCCCAACTACTGGCATTGGCAGGGCAAGTGAGGATGAAGATTCTAGCCAGTGACCATAGAACATCTTTCCCCCTCAGTGCAAAGCCAACTGGCCCATACCAGTATCAACTTTGACTTCATTGGCACCATGCCGTGACATTTGAGCCAACTGGCCTACGTGGACAGCTTCTAGCTTTACCACCTTCTGATCTTTCCCCCTTGGAAATTTTCATTGCAATTACTCTGGAGTTTTGCTGTGATCAGGCTTACAATTATATGGCAGGGAGCTGGACATTGTGGGGTGGGTTGGCACACCTCGTAGGATGGGCTAGCTTGGGCAAATGTCCTCCTTGCAATGCTCTTTTAAATTCAATCCCTCCCTGGCTTGGCCACAAAGGCACAAGCATTGCCAAGGTGACTTTATTATGTGTATCCTGGAGTATATTCCCTTTTGAGTATGTAGCTCCATTTCCTGGAATTATTATTTCTGGTAAGATTGGGGTTGATTTCTGGCTACCTAGTATTTTTCCAGCTGAAACATTTTATTCTTCACTTTGCCACTTCATGAAGCTTTGTGAAAACACCCATTTTCCTCTTGGAAGGTCGTTTTCGAGGGTGTTACTGATTTCCAGCTTCTCTTCTCCCAGGCCATGGTGAGATACAGAACCAGAGACAAGTTGCAGCTCTGATGCTTATTGACTATAGGACTTTGGGCTTAAAACTGGATTTTTGTGAGCTTTTGTTTCCTTAACTGCAAAGTGGGAATAAAGATGGGACAGAAGTGATCGTGCAAATCGAAGTATGAAACAATCTAAGATATTCTCCTTTTATGTTTATTTATTTTGAGAGAGAGAGAGAGAGAGAGAGAGAGAGAAAGAGAGAGAGAGAGAGAGAGAATCCCAAGCAGGCTCTGTGTTGTCAATGCAGAGCACAATGGGGGCTCAGTCTCACCAACTGTGAGATCATGACCTGAGCCTAAACCAAGACTTGGATGCTTAACTGACTGAGTCATTCAGGTCCCCTAAGGTATTCTTTTATTTGGCAAATATGGAAGGAACTCTCACCATGTCAGCCCTAGTTCTCACCTTAGGAAGCTATAGTTCAGTGGGGGAAAGAACCCATAGGCGATCTTAATGGGAAATTATGATCAAACTCATAAATCCTACAGACAGAGATAAATATAGGGTGTTACTAGAGCACATGGGAAGGAAGCTTAACTCAGTCTTGAGGGCTCATGGAGGGCTTCTTGGAAAAAACAGAAACATTAGGAGTTATTAATAGTAATATTTAGTTCTAATTAGTAGGGTGCTTACTAAAAGCTGAATAGTATGCTAAGTGCTACTTCATTTAGATATCACAATTGTGCCTACTTAACCTCCATTTTATAGTTGAAGAAACCAGCTCAGAAAAGTTAAAGAAATTGCTCAAGGACACAGAGCTAAGTGGCATGGTCAGACTTTGAACTCAAGTTTGATTCCAGAACCCTTGTTGTTTTATTTTAATTCAAGAACCCTTGCTTTTAACAAAACAGATTATGCAAATCTGTTCCTGCCATGTCCCTGCTTAAAATTGACCATTTGTGACTTCTTAATGCTCACAGGATAATGACTAAACTCCTTACAATAACCAAAAGTCTCCTGCCTACTCATCTGGTCTCACCTTTCACCCTTCCCTCTGCCCCTGGCCCCCATGACCGTCAGCCTCAGCAGCAGCTCATTAAGAATATACTTAGCTAAGTCTGAACTTGTCTTGTGGGCAATGGAGGCCACGGAGGTTTCCAGGAGATTGAGAAGGAGCAAGACAAGATCTGAAAAGTTTAGTTAGGAGAGAGTTGAAGCCACCCAGGCAGAGACACATGGGGGTCTCAGGTAAGGAAGGGGCAGGAGAGAAGGAGAAGGGGTGAATTGCATTCAATAGACATTCAGTAGGTAGAATATACAAATCATGGTAACTGATCATGTTGGGGAGTGAAGGAATGCAAGGGGGCCATGTTGACTTCTGGCTTGAACAATGGGGTAGAAAGTACTAGCTACATTGAAGGAGGTATGGTTACTGCCTGACAGAAGCCAACAAAACCTGCAATTCTACTGTGTTTTCATTATACGTATGCTGAAGGGTTCTGGAAATTGTAAAAAATTTCCCTTCCTGGTCCTTTTTGTTCTCTCCCTTCCACACTGGGTGTGAGAATTCACTGAAGAATGCAAAAAAAAAAAAAAAAAAAAACCCCAAAAAAACCTTTTTCCCCCCACCCCCCCCCCCCCCACCAACCAAGTTGAACTACAAACCCACACAGCAGCAGCCCCCGATCAGGCAGTGAAACAGCTCTCAGAATTAAGCTTTTAAACATTAAAGTCAATCAAGCCCAAAGAATCTAGCGTGAAATGAAGAGGTGTTTCAAAGAAGTAGGCTGAGGTACTCTGAGCAAAACAACTTAAATTATTAAAACAGAGTTTTCACAATGTGGGAAAATGTTCCAATAATATCCGATTAAAAATGTAAATCTATTTACCTTCCAGATGGTTTTTTTTTTTTTTTTTTTGTGAGTACTCTAATTAAAATCTACTGCTTACCTGTTTGTGAAAAAAAGTCAGTTACCTGGGGAAGGTAATCAAACCTAGGCATGCTGGAATCATTTTCTTGGCATTTGTCACTGAGTGAATATCTCCTGTGACTTTTGCCTTGTTAGTTAATTACTTTATAAATTTCCCTACTGAAAGTGGGAATCTTATTCAGTGTTGGGTTCTTTTCAGAATTCAAGTGTCAAATGTTCATGTTATTTCAAAAGATGGTTTCTCTCTTCTCTATTCATTTCTTCCCCTCCCTTCTTGGCCCTGTGGTACATTTGTCCTACTGATATTATGACATTATGATATTAAAATCGCTTTTATATCAATTAACTTGGATGTCTAGAATATAAGGTCAACAGGCTCTGGAGGCAGAATCATTCAGTTGGAGAAACAGGAAAGAAAAAAGTTCTTCCTAAGTGAGTGATCTTCAAGTGGATTTATATTCAACTGTGGCACAAGGAACAGCGGTAGATCATGTGTTTATTTACCAAATAAACTATTGTCTACATCAGCACTGTTCAAAAGAAGTATGTTGTGAGCCTCAAATGCAAGCCACATATGAAATTAACATTTTCCCAGCAACCACATTAAGAAAGCATAAAGAGGGGCACCTGGATGGTTCAGTCGGTTAAGCCTACGACTTCAGCTCAGGTCATGAACTCATGGTTTGTGAGTTCGAGCCCTGAATCGGGCTCTGTGCTGACAGCTCAGAGCCTGGAGCCTGCGTTGGATTCTGTGTCTCCCTCTCTCTCTGCCCCTCCCCTGCTCACGCTCTGTCTCTCTCTTTCTCTCTCAAAAATAAACGTTAAAAAGATTTAAAAAAAAAAGCAGAAAGAAACCAGTGGAGTTAACTTTATTTTATTTGCTTCTATATATCTAAATATTATATTTCAACATATGATCAACATAAATCTTACTGAGATCATTGGCATTCTTTTTTGTGCTGTCTTTGAAATCTAGTTTGCGTTTTGTACCTGGGGATATCATAACTCAGAATAGCCTCATTCAAGTTGGCAATGCAGCTACACATAGGCAAATGTAGCTGATGGCTACCACACTGGACGCTGTAGATGTATATAATTCTATGAGAATTTTTCCCCTCAAATTAATATGCCAAGAGTGGGCTTACGCTTTTTTAAAGTTTTTTATTTTGAGAGAGAGAGAGAGAGAGAGAGAGAGAGCGAGCAGAGGAGGGACAGAGAGGAAGGGAGAGAGAATCCTAAGCAGACTTCTCCCTGTGAGCATGATAGGCTTACACGTTTAATGAATCCACTTTTTCTCCCTTTCCCACTGAGAAAGAAAAAAAAAATGTTGCCTGCTAGGAAAACTGGCAAAATGGCTCTGATGATAAATTGAAGGTTAAATTTGTTTTCATATAATTGTTTCTTGGTTCCAGGACTGGTCACAAGTGAAAAATCACCCTTTTAAGGGTGTAGACGACTTCATTCAAGGGGCAGTAAAACTGAGGCATTAAAATAACAAGCTGCATGGTTTTTTTTTCTTTTAAAGGAGGGGTAAAAATTTCATCCTTTTTTCAGATGGTGCAACATTTTCATTAGGAAATGTCAATAGATGTCTCTTCTGTAAGCTAGGGACCATATTAAACATGAATTACAAGAATTCTGTTGGTTCCCAGCAGGATTTTTCTGTAGATTAGCCTGGTAACTTAAAAAAAAAGTATGTACATTTGGCAGCTCGGGGATGATTTAATTTCTAGCTGGGAGACCTCTCCTGCTCAGCATTGTTTTGAGGGGTGGTGTTGGGAACTACAATAATTAGATGCATCCAGAAAAGTTTTCTAGGAGCTGAATTGTATTACATAAGAAATCAAGTTCTATTGGATGTGCTGAGCGTCTTTACCTAGTGAGCGCAGTATCTTTCAAGCTGCAAACACATTCTGGGTTTTATGAATTGGGGATTTTTTTGTTTTAGGAGGCAGTAAGGTTTGGTGTGGTGTTGTAGAAATTCTTTGGAACCAAAAGGATCTGACTTTGAACCTCAGTTTTCCCTGGGTTATTTTGAGCCACTCTCTTAAATTCTCTGGGACTCAGATTCCCTATCTGTGAAAAGAGGATTACAATCTCTAACTCCTTAGGGCGCCGGGGTGGCTCAGTCAGTTGAGTGCCTGACTTGGGCCCAGGTCATGATCTCGCAGTTTGTGAGTTCGAGCCCTGTGTCGAGCCCTGTGCTGACAGCTCAGAGATTCTGTGTCTCCCTCTCTCTCTCTGGCCCTCCCCTGCTCACACTCTGTCTCTCTCTCTCAAAGATCAGTAAACATTAAAAGAAATTTAAAAATCTAACTCAGAGATTATTGTGAAGATAAATGTTATCATAAATGTACAATGTCTGAAGCAGACACTTGATCAGTGATGATTCTCTCACACTGCCTTCCTCAGGGGACCGGGTAAGATTCAATGATGTTAAGTGTTCACTGAGTCAGTGTTTATGGTGGTCAAGCTGTCAGCCAGAGCTGGGGTCTAATCTGAAGCGTGGACTAGGGCAAGATCCGTTTCTATGCGCACTTATATGATTGTTGGCAGGATTTAGTTGTTTGTCGACTGTTAGATTCAGGGCCTTAGTTCCTCACTGGCTGTTGCCTGGACATTTTTACAGTTCCCTGATGCTTGAGCCTTTCGATAAAGCAGTTCACAAAATGGCAGCTGGCAAGCAAGAGAGAGAGACAGAGAGACAGAAGGTGGGGTGGAGGATAGGACGCCAAGTGTTCTTGTAACCTAATTTTGGAAGTAACATCCCATACATGTGGCAGTGTTCTGTTAGAATTGAGTCACGTCACCAGTCCAGCAGCACCCAAAGGAGGGGATGACACAGAATGTGAATATGAGGAAGTGGCATCACTGGGGGCCATCTGGGAGGTTGTCTGCCACAAATTCCTAAAGCTTTAACCTTCACGTTTCCTGGTATTACTTCCCCCTCACATGTAGGTCCTAAGTCAGAAGAGATGAAGAAATCAGAGCTCTGAGTCAGGAGCTCTGGTAAATGTGTCCCATAACCCTTGTGACACCAGACGTTATGCTGTGCGCTCATTGGTCGGTTTGATGTGTGTCCAACTCCCCACGTAGACTGTGGACTCCACGAGGACTCCATGGTTTTGCCCACTGCAGCAATCCAGAGCTTAGAGCAGTGTTTGGCACAGAGATGATTCTCAGCAAACGTTTGTCAGATAACTAAGGGAATATGTGGGGGTCCTTTCGCTTTATGCAACAATTCTAGGAGGTTGGGTGCAACTATTATGCCCATTTCACAGGAAACTAAGGCTCAGATAAAGTGACTTTCTCAGCCTCCTGGTAGGACTAGGAGCTCAAGTGTATCGAACCACCTCAAGCCTATTCCCTCAGTCATTTGACTCTGTGGCCTTCTCCTGATTATATGTCAGGGGTAGTGTGTGTGTGTGTGTGTGTGTGTGTGTGTGTGTGTGTGTGTGTGTGGTGTTTTTCAGGAAGGCAATAGTGGCTTTTTTCCACCAGATAGTCTCTCAAGAGGCACCACCCACTACAGTCTGAAGTGGAACAAGCCTTCTTCCTTGGCTGTATCCTCAAGTGAATTTCTGTGTTCTTCACATACAAGAGAGAGGAATGGAAATCACACGAAACAAAGGAACACTGCAGACCAGGGGATATGGAGCCCCTGAAAAACCATGAGCACAGAGGTGACTCTGGAAGTGAAGCTTCTCATGCTACTTCTCTGCCTGAGAAGCTCCTTCTCTGCTGCTTACTCCTTGTTTGCAGTAAACTTTTTGTTTGTTTTTTAATTTTTTTAAATGTTTATTTATTTTTGAGAGAGAGACAGAGCGTGAGCAGGGAAGGGACAGAGAGAGAGGGAGACACAGAATCCAAAGCAGAATCCAGGCTCTGAGCTGTCAGCACAGAGCCTGACGCAGGGCTCGAACTCATAAGCTGTGAGATCATGACCTGAGCCGAAGTCGGCCGCCCAACTGACTGATCTGCCCAGGTGCCCCTGCAGTAAACTTTTTGTAAATAAAGTTTTTCCTTAGTCCTTTTAGTTCTTCCTCTTCAACCCTCTTGATGGTTTCAACTCTTCTTCAAGTTTGAAAGAGTCTTCTTGAAATTTGACAGGCCCGAATCTTAGATGCTTTGGAAGAAAGGTAGTGATGATGACAATAATAGAAAAACCAACTATGATAACAACCAAACTTATGTTTATCGAATGCTTAGCTATGTACTAGGCAACATTCTAAGTGTTTCCCATGTATTACTTCATTTAAAGCATCCTTTAGAACCATGAAGTCAATCCTACATGTTACCTATTATCACACAGTGAATTACTCTGAAAGTTAGTAGCTTAAAACAGCAATACACATTTATGATCTCTGATGGCTTCTGCGGATCAGGAATTTGGGAGTGGCTGGGTAGCTCCAGCTCAGGATTTCTCACGAAGACTGCTTTCATCTGAAGGCTTGACTGGGGCTCAAGGTTCCACTTCCAAGATGGTTCAGTCCAATGACTGGCAAGTTGGCAGGAAGCTCAGACCGTCCCCATGTGGCCCTATCCACAGGGCTGCTTAAGTGTGGCGGCTAGTTTCCCCCAGAGCATGGGATCTAAGACACAAGGAAGAAACTGCTATGACCCAAGTGACCCAGCCTTGGAGGTTCCCCAGCGACCCCTCTACAGTATCCATTGGTCATAAAGGCCATTCTGTGGGGGAGGAGACTGTACAAGTGCATGGATACCAGAAGGCAAGGATCTTTGAGAGCCATCTTGGAGACTGGCCGCCACACCAGCTACCTTGTAATATGAACCACAACCACAACCGCAGCTACCTTTTCTTAAGCAATTACTATATGCAAGGTACCATGCCAAAGAATTTACATATACTGTCTCATTTCATCTTGAAGGCAGCCCTAAGTTCCAAGTGTTCATATGATGCCTGTTTTACCCACAAGGAAATGGAGACTCAGAGAGGTTAATAACCTGCCCAAGGTCATAGAGCTAGTGTGAACAAGTGGGAGGAGCATGGGAGCACATCCCAAACATCTGAGCTCAAGCCCAGCAGTGCTGTTTCACCTGTAATGTTCTGGGAGCTGCTTTGAGGAGTGATACAAAAATGTAGGGAGTGGTGGAGATTATACCGATGACCGCAGAGGGACCAAGTCCCTTCACTTCTTTGTCAGCAATGGGAACCCATGTCAGAAGCACAAATACAAGGACAGAGTGTATCACTTGGCAAATAAGAGACAAATGCAATCTCGTTTTGATTTTTATTAAACCAAGCGTAAGAAAAAGACTTGCAACTGCTTCTCTGAGACCTGAACAACTAACATTAGAACCTATCGTGTTTTCCGGAAACAGAATGCCCTGTGTTTTTGATGGGATTTTAAGAACTGGGAAAGGGGAGAATAATGAAGTATAAAGAATGGTTTCACAGCCTGTCCCAACAGATATGGTGAGGAGGTTGGGAGTGATTCAGTATAAAAACAATTGAACTTCAAGAGGGCTTTACATTTCTTCAAATCATTTCAAAGACATTAGTACACTTAAAAGAAGTGTGTGTGAGTGTGTGTGTGTGTGTGTGTGTGTGTGTGAGAGAGAGAGAGAGAGAGAGAGAGAGAGAGAGAGGTGGAGAGTAAGCAATGTATACTAAATCATTCCCAAAGTTCATGGACCCAAAGAGACCTAAGGAAACAAGATCCTTAGCAGTGGGTCAGGTTCATTGCCCTTCTATATTCCTAAGGTTTGGAGGAAAACGAGCAGCTGGAGGAGAAATTACTTACCTTCTTGGGTATCATTTAAAAATTTTTTTGTTATATTTTTATTTGTTTTTGAGACACAGAGAGACAGAGCATTAGCAGGGCAGGGGCAGAGGGAGAGAAAGACACAGAATCCAAAGCAGGCCCCAGGCTCTGAGCTGTCAGCACAGAGCCCGACGCGGGGCTCGAACTCACAGATTGTGAGATCATGACCTGAGCTGAAGTTGGACACTTAACTGGCTGAGCCACCCAGGAGCCCCTTCTTGGGTATCATTATCAAAAGCTAGGGACTTCCCCGAAAAAATGCACATCCCACCTCTACCTTTTTTGCATGCAATTTTAGGGGCTTTAAAACTCCCTGAAGCCCATGGGATAGTCTCTCTAGTGTTCACAGATCCCAGGATGTACTCCTTGAATGCTAAATTTTTTGGAGAATTTATTTATATTTTCCACACTAGACACACTACTTTGTAGTGTGGAACTTGTTAAACTTTCCTATATCACATTTTCTCATTACTTTGAACTGTCATTGGTGTTTTAAAATTTTGACCTGATCCACTTGAGCTGTCACGTTTCTAGACTAGAGTTAACAATGAAAAAGTCACTGAACCTCAGCATCCTCGAGCTTGCCTCCAGTGCACCCCCAAAGTGATGCCGGCACCCCCGCTATAATCTCCCTGGCTAGTTGTCCCAGCACCCACACCTTCTGGACTCCTCCAAACAGGTACAACTTATACACAGTACAATTCGCCCGTCTTCGGTGTGCCTTTTAGGGATGCAGTTGCATATGTTTTGACAAATGTATGATATTCTCTTGTGCCCCTTGCACCCATCTCTTTCCCATAGCCCCAGACCCTGGTCACTACTGATCTGATTTTGGTCCCTATAGCTTAGCTTCCCTCCTCCTCCCAGGTCTTATAAATGGAATCATACAGAATGTGCCCTTTGGGGCTGGATTCTTTCTCTTAGCATGCGTTTGATATTCACTCATGTTTCATTACATGATATAATTTGCTTATCCATTCACCAGTTGATGGACGTATAAATTATATCCAGTTTTGGGCAATTGTTTGTATTCGTTTTTTTATTTTTTGGGGGGCGAGCGGTGAACTTGTTGGGGGAAGAGGTACTACTCTGTATCTTGATTATGGAGAGGCAGGACTACTCTGCATGTTGATCGTGTAACACAACTTTACATATTTGGGGAGGGTCAGGAGGTGGAGGGTGGGGCGCAAAAGTGCCACAGCATTCTTCCACCATCTAAAACCCTTTGTCAATTTTCACCAGCGCCTCTCGGAGCTCCAACTGCATTTGAGCAGCTGTTCATTTTGCATCTGGGTAGGCCTTTACATTTTTTTTTTCTTTTCCGCAAATGGGGGTCCCAGTGTTCCACTGGGCATAGGTAGACAAGATCCAGATGAAATAACTCTTAAAGGTGTTAGCTTCCCTACTCCACTTGTGGTTCTCAGATGTCAGTCTAGGAACCACCTAGACGCTTGTTAGAAAAGCAGAATCTCCGGCCCCACCTCAGACCCACGGAGTCAGAATCGGCATTTTAACAAGAATCCCGAGTGTCCAATGCATATTACAGTTTGAGAAGCACTGGTCGCGGTATTCTGCTCTTGCTACTAAAAATAAAATGCATATTTTCTCATAATATTTGGTCCTTTCTTCCAAACTTTTTCTGTCTCTCCCTGGAGTGAACTAATTTTATAGTTAAGTCAAGAACTCCAGCTTGGGTCTGGAAGGCGGTGAGCGCCGCATCCTCGAGGATGGAGGAGCTAAGGGAGGAGGAAAAAGAGGGGGCAGAGAACAGAGCCTGGGCTGTTGGAAGAGCCTCGAAGCCCAGGCGGGAGGCGGCGAGGCCAAGGGGGCCGGACGCTCCGCAGCCCCGTCGGCGGCCCCTGCAGCCGGGCACGCGGGACAGGGCGCGGACGGCGCGCGCGGCGGGGCGCTGGCAAAACTTGGC
>NC_064808.1:24124061-24154617 GCF_023721935.1 Panthera uncia | reverse complement strand
CACAGCGGCCCCAGCAGCCACATGGCGCGGCCGCCGCTCCCGCTGCCAGCCCGGCGGGGGGCGGGGCCGGCGCGGCGAGGGGCGGGGTCAGCGCCGCGGCCGCGGGGGCAGCGACGGCGCTGGGCAGCGGGAGCGGCGGCCGCGCCATGTGGCTGCTGGGGCCGCTGTGCCTGCTGCTGAGCAGCGCCGCGGGTGAGTCGGAGGGCGTCGGGTGAACTTCCTGCGGGGCGCGGGGCGGGGGTGCGGCGGCCGGGCTGCGATCGCGCGCCCTCCCCGCGGCCCGGCTGCGTCTCCCGGGCGAGTGTACACGGAGGGCGGCCCCCGGCGCCGGGCTGGCCGGGACCCGGGCGAGGGGCCGCGGCGGGGTGCGCGCAGTCCTATTGTGTGGGCGTGCGGGCCGGCCGGTGCGGAGGGCTGTGCGCGCGGGCGGGGCTTTGTGTGCAGCCCGGCTGGAGAGCCCGGCTGCTGCCCCGATTGGGCGTAGCTCCAGTGCGTGTGTGTGTTGTGTGTCTTGGGGAAGGGAGGAGGGGTGGGGAGGGGAGGGAACTCTTCCCTGATCCCATCTTCCCAGGCTCCCGGTGCTGGGCTCTGTGCGAGCCTCCCCAGGGCCTCTTCCCGGATCCCTCGCGTGCACCCTTGTGCCTCAGTTTCCCCCCTGGACGTCTGGCGGGTAGCATGGTGGCTTCTTTCCACTCCTTCCGGAGACTGTGTTTGGTTTGGGTAAAGAGAGATGATGCAGGGCCAGACCTGGGAATTATTAATCTTTCCCACTTATCCTGGGAGCAGAACGTTTGTCATCTGACCACCCCGAGTTGTTCCTCAGCGAGCGCCCAGACTGGCGAGGTGCCCGTTGAGAGTGCACCCGAGCTTCATCTGGAGGCCCTTTGGACCAGGCATCACCACAGCCGGTGCATCCTGAGGTTCTGGGAAGCAGCAAGCCTCTTTCCCTTCCTGACAGCGTGCTGTCCCCTGGAACTTTTCTGCTGATGTGGTCACGCTCAGAATTCCAGCCCAGGAGCCCTTCCTCCTCTGCCCCGGCCCGCTGGCCACAGCTGTCAGCTGCCCCTCCTCAGCTTGGCCCGCCCCCTGACGTTTATTTCTGGGCAGCTGATGCCCAGAAAGTGGGTGACAGGGCCCAGTGAACTTTCTTCAGCAGAAGCATGCTTGCCTGACATTTGTGCTATCCACTTATCTAATGTATGCCTGATTTCCCCAGATGCTTCTAGCTGTTTGCTGTGGAGGTGTCTGTGGTGGTTCATGTGTTGGGAAGTTGAGGCTCACATCACTCTGAGCTCCCCCACTCCCCCATGTGTGTTTGGAAAGAGAAATCCCCCTCCTTCCTTGAAGTCCCTGGTCCTGGTCATCCTCAGAATCCACTGGGCAGCCTTTCCCACCTCTCAGACCTGTGACATCATCCCCACCCCTGGAGACCCGTTTTGGTGTCTGTGGGTTTGCCGTGCCTTCCAGTGATGGTGGAATGGTGGTAGGTGCCATGGGGTTTTAACTCAGTCTGGGGGACAATGCCCTGTTTCTCCTGAACTGTCAGGCCAGTCCAGCGAAAGAGTCCCAAGGGGGCATTGGCAGCTATAGGTAGGTGTGAATGAGCCTGTGTGGGGGCTGTTAGAACAGGGAGCTTTCCAGGGCCTCTAAATTCATGCTCTCCATTTGCATAGCCGTGATGTGTCCCATGGTAACATCCAAGTAGGACAGTCTGGAAGCTGGCTCTTGTAGGTGTCCTCAGATTTGCTTGTGGCTCAGTGGACACTTTTTGCAATTCCCAGTTGGTACTTGGTTGCTTTGGTTGAGTCTCCATGTCTGTAAAAATAGCTGTGAAGTTAATTTTGTCCTTCTCTGGTCAATGCTGGTTATTTAATACATGGATACGTATAAAATAGCGTTACAATAAATAGTCACAGTGGGGAGGGAGAAATTGGGGGTCACAGAACCTCCTGACTGTCCGTGGTGGTGGTTTTCCATTCCCTGTGGTCATTGCATCAGTGTGGCTTTGAATCATCTTTACAGTTGTTGCTTTAGAAACTTCTAGGCAGGTTGGGTTGTGTGTGCATTTTTCGTGTTACATTAAGCATCATCCTTTTAGCATGGATTCCGCGTTGACCCAGTGTGTTACCAGAAACAGGTCTGGTCGTTTTTCTTGATGCCCCCCGGGTGCCCCTGGCCTTCCAGCCTCTTAGAGAAGCCCATGTGTGGTTCAGTTTGGGGTTCATAGTGGGACCAGAGACTCCACCCCTCTATCTCATATCCAGCTTCTTGGTCCTCTTCTGGGAAGTTGGAAAAACAAGAGAGATTATAAAAGCCAGAACTTTGGATTTCTGTCTCCCCTTGGAGAGTCTGTGAAGAAAACTGGGGTCATAGTTAGTTGAACCCTACTCTGAGTTTCTTTGTAGGGCTGGGAGGCCACTGACATCTCAAGAGCAATCCGGAGGCCTTTGTTACTCAGGAACCCCAGACACCTCCATGTGTTTTCTTTTTCTTCCTTTGTTATGTTGTTTGTGTCAGTGAAGTGAAGCATTGATTTTTTTAGCTGTTGTTATGTTTTAACGTATCCTGTGAGAAAGACTCAGCCCATCCAATGTCCAGTTTCTTTTCCCGTGGTGGGCTTGCTGGGTTTTAAGTGCACAGATGGTGAGCCGTGTCTGATGGTGACCGTGTCCTGCGGGTGGTCAATCCCACCTCCCCTTGGGCGGACCTTTGCTTCCATTCCCTGACATTCTCCTTCTGTCAGTGAACACGCTTGATTTTCCCCCCATGTGTACTCCCAGGAGTGTGAGTACTGACCTTTTCTCCTGGAAAGATCTACTTAATGGTGTGAGCAGGTAGATTTCATTATTATTTTTACCTAGTTGAGTAACATCGCAGCCCAGCCCTGGTAGATGAGACTGGGCACTGTGTACCGAAGTACAAATAAACACACCTTGTTGCTGTTCCTCTTCAAAGAGATGGGACAAAGGTTCCCTGCTGGGGTCTGAGGTGTTTTTATTTGACAGCCCACTTAGGCCTTTGACCTTGATATGGGTGGGGGAGGAATAGCCGAGTGAATAGGAAAGGGCAGGATGGTCAATTCTGGGCCTCCAAGACTGGTGTAGACACCTTTTTACCAAAGTCTCCAGGGTAACTTGAAAGTGGGCTTGTATCTCACCTTCATGAAGCATTTTAGAAGAAGCTGGGAGTAGGAGAGTTTGTAGTCAAATAATCTCATAGTAAAGACTTGACCTTGCCTGTTTGCACGGGCCCAGGGAGAAAGAGGACCCAGTATTGATGGCAGGCACATATACGTGTGAGATATTTTGCTTGCCACTTTAAATGCACGATCTTGTTGAATTTTTTCAATGGTACTGTGTGGCAGGAAGTCATTTTATGGTTCACGAGAACTCATTCATACCCAGGATGCCGGAGTGAGGACTGACGCTTGGATTCTAACTCTGGCTTCTTGTTTGCAGAAATCATGCACACAGCTTCCACGCCTTTACTCCCACTTGCTTTTGTGAATTTAACAGTCAGTGAGATTGTTTCCATAAACACCCCTCCTCCCTAAATCTGTTCGCTTTGTGGTCACTGCTCTGAACTTACCAGTTGGTGTTCATGGGAAATACAGAAAATACATCTCAATCCTTGAGGAAAGATGGAACTTTTCAAAATAGCACAGGTCTGTTTTGCTGTGTTCATGGTGGGGAGGCTTGGTGGAAAGATACCATGGGCCATGGTTGGATTTCTTGACCTGAATTGTAATTACTTGGCAGGGGGGGTGGGGAGTGAGGAGGGTTGGGTTGTTTTTGTTCATTGAGATCTATATGTATACATTCCCCTTTTTTTATATGTTTATTGTATTTTACAATTAAAAAATAAAAGATGCTATATGCCATAGGCTGATGGAACTATTTTTAACTGTAAGATAGCCCCTGGGGACAAGTTTTGTTCTTTGGATCCTCTGGGATCTGTTTTGTTTGTGGAGTTTTCTTGTTTGTTCTCTTTTCCTCTTTCTTTCTCTCTTTAGAGTATTTTGGAAATGGTTGGGCCATCCTAAGTGTGCTGGTTTTTCTGCCAGTGCCTATACCTGACCTCCAAGGAGATTTTTAAGATGGTTGTGTGCGCGTGCGTGCGTGTGTGTGTGTAAGTAAAAGAGCTGTTCTTTCTTTGTAATTGTTGTAAAAGAATCTGCTCTCTCGGATGCTGAGGAGTACCTTTAAAAATGTTTGCTGGGAAAGCAGCCAGGTACTTTGAAGATGCGGCATTTGCTTGTCACATCATCTGCTTGATTTTTTTTTTAGTCAAAAAAAAGTTTATTTATTTATTTTGAGAGAGTGCTTGCATGGGTGGGGGAGGGGCAGAGAGAGAGGGAGAGAGAACCCCAAGCAGACCCCACGCTATCAGTGCAGAGCCCTACTTGGGGCTCGATCTCATGAACCATGAGAGCATGACCTGAGCTGAAATCAAGAGTCGGAGGCTTAACCGACTGAGCTCCCCAGGTGCCCCTGCTTGCTGTTTGATGTTGCTTACCAGAAGAAGTGGACTTTTGTGACTGGGTAGCTGCTCCATCCTAGGGATGGCAAATGTTTCTTTCAGGTAGGATTGTTAGAGTTTCTGGACATGATTGCAGGGATGGGGTTGGTCTAGTGCAGGATTTCGCAGCCTCAGCTCTGTCGACTTTTGGGCTGCATCGTTCTTTGTTGTGGGGACTGCCCTGCCATTCTAGAACATTTAGCAGCATCGCTGGTTCTAGCCAGTAGCGGCTCCTTCCTCCTGGCCTCCCACACTTGTGACAACCAAAGATGTCTCCAGATGATACCAAAAGCCCTCTGGGGGCAGAATGCACCTCCCCCCCCCCCCCCCGATGGGAAAACCCCTCGGGGGGCAGAACCCCCCCCCCCCCCCCCCCGGGTTGGGAACCCCTAGGGTGAGCAAGCCCCCTTGCCATACACCTTGAGCGTTGTTACTGCTCATCCAAAATATCTTCTAGATGCGGTGGGTTGGGATGGCATCCTCCTTCCAAGGGGTCTTTTAGTCATCTGGTTTCTGCTTTCTGTTTCCACAGCCCCAGAAGTTCAATGTGAAAGTACAGTTGTAATTAGAACCGCCCAGCACTGACCCTTTCTCTCTCGCTTCCCCTTGTACCACAGTGAAAACTTTCGGGAGTTTTACATTGCAGATTCAGTTCTCCTGGGAGAGACTCCTGAGGAGGGTGACAGCTGACGCCAGAAGCCTCTAGGCTCCCTGAATGTGAAACTGGGGAGGTTCACCCTGCCTAGAAGTCCGCCTTGGGAGTTGTGTGTTGAAATCTTAACCCTGGAAGTCCCCCCTTCCTCTACTCTACAGAGCAGTTACTGTTCTTCTCAGCTTCCCTCCCCTCCCTGTGATTCCTGCTTCCTTCCCATCAAAGGGCTTTACAACTTGGGTCGGTTGTGCAGGTGGCGGGGAAAACCATCTGTACTAGGGGCAAGATGGTTTTGGGGGAATTTTCATCTCGGACTTTGTTCTCTGAGGTCTTTTTAGAGTTTATGTGTCACTTTATAACACTTGGATTCCTTTAAGACACTTCGCCTTCCAGCTGTCATTTCCCTTTGTTCAGTGTCCAGCTTTCCTCAAGTGTTTTCCTTCCTCCTCTCCTCAGACCAGCAGTGTGCATTGTCTGCAGTCTTTTGTGCAGGAAAAAGGGAGGCTCCACGAAGAGGGATGCTGGGCTTGAAGGGAGAAGCGTGTGTTATCTTAGGTCAGGCACCTGTGCCTCCGGTCACGTCCTCTTCAGAGAGGCTTTTCCAGGGAGGAGCTCTTGCTTCCCAAGCACGCAAATGTGTGTTCCCTTTTGTCTTTGGATCAATTAGAAAATTCTTCTCCAAGTTTTACGTGGCTCTTCATCAGCGTGGCACCAGCTCTGCCCTGTCCATGCTTTGCTCGAGGGGCTTGAAGCTGCGTAAACGTGTTCATTGTCCTTGAAGAACCGGATGATCCAGTGATGGCAGTGGGGTTGTTTCCCTTCTGTCCTTATCTGGGAAGGCACTTGTCTGCAGGCACTATTGCAAAGGCGTTCTGGATGTGAGGTGTACCGACGCGCACCTGGCCTTGATGGGAACAGAGCTGCGGGGACGTCACAGGGCCTCAGCACAGGTGGATATCTTGCCTTTGGGGATATGAAACGGATGAGTCCTTCTTGAACAGGTTTCAGAGGCGGTGGCCCCATTCTGACTTGCTTTCTTTTGCTTTCCAGTTAGAATGTTGGGTCACGCGTGTGGGTGTTCTAAAACGCTTGTGGCTCTTGGCTTCAGGGATTTGAAGAAGACGTTTCTTCTGTGGCTTGTGGGCAACAACCTTCTTTATCGTTCAACAGATATGTCATATTTCTTGTGTCTTTCGTGGTATCTAGGTGCATAATAATGGCTGTCCCTCCTTGAAGGTTTTCTCTATGTGGCAGGGTGCCATGGCTGTATATACATTATTTTGTTGTAATCTTCTTGAATTAAAGCCATGACAAAAATAATACACCAGATACCTGCTTATTATAAAGATTCAAACAAAATAGGATCCTTATAATAAAACATTAAAATCCTTCTTCGTCTTTCATTTACATTATCTCTCCTTTTCCTAAATTACTATGAACTGATATATATCATTTTAGCCCTTATATGGATTTACACACACACACACACACACACACACACACACACACACAATTTAATGAGCTCATATGTCTCTGTATTTGTAATTTTTCGACTTGTTGTTTTCACTTAAATATGTATTTTTTACATACATACTTAAATATGTATTCTGTCACTTTTACTTTGAGCTATGTGAATTAGTTATGTCTGCCCCCACCCCCACTCCCGTTTGGAAACGTCATTTATTCCAAAGCATTTGGCATTACCTCTTAACCTTAATGTGCACTACAGTAAGGCCTCAGCTCTTTGTGTGTGTCTTCCTCTATTAAGTACTTTAAAGTTACAGAATTGCTTTGCAAAAATGATGGAATTGCAGTCATTTTTCCAATGACAGATATTTGCTTCCCTATCACCACATTTTCACTGTTTCCTCACTTTTTTGTGTACACACTGATTTTTCATTAAGTTTTTTTTAAGTTTATTTTGAGAGAGCGAGAGCGAGCGGAGGAGGGGCAGAGAGAGAGAGAGAGGGAAAGAGAGAATCCCAAGCAGGCTTTGGGGCTCCATCTCACAGTGAGCCAAAGCCACGAGTCAGACCCTTAACCAGTTGAGCCCCCCGGGTGCCCCTAATTTTTCATTTCAACATTGGATCTCAGTACAGTCTTTAAAAGACATTCTGAATACCAACCTCTTCAGTACTGTCAGTGCCCAGAACTGGACAGAGGTGAGGACACCATGAATGGCTGTGACCAAGTTTGCCCAGGTACCACCAGTGACCAGTAAATCACTGCTTCTGTTTGTCCTGTGCTATCACAAGATGCTGTTGAGCACATCTTGATTTCAGACATATTTCAGACATAATATCAATATTAAAGATAAATTGGGTACATCCTGATTTCAGATGTATTACAAAAACAAAGATATGCATTGTCTTAACCATCTTTCGGTTCTTACATATCTACCTGTTCTTTTAAAAACATCTTCTGGTATGTGTGTATACCATAATTCATTTTTTTATTAAAAAATTTTTTTTAATGTTTATTTATTTTTGAGAGCCAGAGAGAGAGACACAGACAGAGCGAGAGTGGGGGAGGAGCAGGGAGAGAGGGAGACACAGAATTTGAAACAGGCTCCAGGCTCTGAGCTGTCAGCACAGAGCCTGACGTGGGGCTCAAACTCACAAACTGTGAGATCATGACCTGAGCCAAAGTTGGACTTAGCTGACTGAGCCACCCAGGTGCCCCAAATCTTATTTCATTTTCAAGCAGTTTATTCAGGTAGGTGGTATGCTTTGCCATTTTATAGTTGAGGAAACTAGAAGGTTAAGTAATGTTCCCAAGCCCACAGCCAATAAAAGGTGGTTTCAGAATTGGCATATAGGACTGTACAACTTGAACCTGTGCACTTAACCGCTGGACCACTGGCTTTACTGCTCTGGCATTGAGTAGTCACTCAACTCAAGTTCATGTATGCTGGAAGAAGCAGGTGTACTCCCTAGCTTGTGCTAGACAATTCCATCATTGGGTAGTGATGTCAATATTGATTCCAGTTTATCATGTTGGATAGAATGATGTTAGCCATTAGAGTCAGGGGGCGTCCTAAATTGATTTTGTTCGAGTGGCTTGGTTTTGGCAGATTTAAACTGATGTTCTTCCATTCCTCCCTGTGGAGAACTTGTCATTTTAGGTATTTAAATTGGCCTTTGTGGAGGCTTGTTTTATTAAAAGAAACAATAACAACAAACAAGTTATTTCAACACCAGGAGACTTGCCTTTGAATGTATTAATGATGGAGAATTTTTTTCTCCCTGTTGCTGGAAATATTTTATTGGAATGCCAACCTAAAGCAATTTCTTTTTGGTCAGTACTTCCCTCAAATACTGCTGGGTTGCCAAATAGAAAGGCTCACTGTTTATAAAGTCCAGAAATAGGTTTTTTAAGACAGAAGTACAGTGCTGATTATAATATCTCATATAAAAAGAAAAACTGAAGTTTTATTCTTACTTTCTGACCCTGAGCTGAAGCTTGTATCGTTCACGTATGGGAGAACTTTTTCTGAACACTAGTCGTTGATGTTATTCATTGTGAAAGGTGAAATGTTAATATACTGTACCAGAAATAAGGTAGAAATAATTTGCCCCATTTCGTTGCCCCAAACCACAAGGTTTGCTCTTGTGGGCAGTGGGTCGTACCTTGTGAGAAAGTAAGGCCACGGGTCTGTCACATGTAAATAACTCTAGGCAGACCAGAGTGAGCTGAGCCTCAGGATTCCAAAGTGTCTCTCCCATGTCCTCTCCTTTTCATGAGTCATTGTGATATCAGGAGACTGTTAATTGGGTGGATTGGCTGGTGCTCAGATCCAACTGTGATTTTTGACAGACAAATAGCACAGTGTGAAGACAAGGTTGTCTCTGGCCTGGAGAGAGGCCACAGAGAGGGAGGGCAGCCATTTAGCTTACTCTGGAACAGGCCTTTGGGAACTGGGTGCTGGAGGAACATGGAATTAATGAATAACTTGATTGAGAAGACTTGCAAACCCAAGGAGCCAGTGTTCCACGTGGGACGCTCATGTGTCTGTTGGCATACAGAAATGAAAGCATAAAGGGTGTTTAATTTTACTGCATTAAAAATCCCTTCTCGTTATTATAAGGCCCAGTGAGGTTAGCTTCGGGGATATCAGAAGTGTGTCGTCTTTGATGGCAGCCCTGGAACATTTTCCTTCAGTTCTAGCCTTGAATCAGAGCAGTGTTCTCCGGGAGTCGTTAAACTAATTGGACATGGCTGAAAAATGAGTCCCAGTCACTCTTGTAGCTCCATGGTCAATTAAAAAAAGCCTCTCAATTGGTTTGGAAAGTTCTAAATATAACTTGTTTTTTATTTTAAAAATAAAATGGGGGACTTGGGGGCGATGGAAGGGTGATTAGCAATGTAGGGTGTTTCATCAGAAAAAAATCCAATGCCATAAAAAAGTGTCAATGCTGAGAGAAACCAGAACAGAACGGAATAAAGGGTTTTGAAAACAGATTTCATAAAAACATCAGCATAAGCTTGATGAAAAAGTGTGATAGTAGCAAGTGAGGCCAGCTGGCAGGACCTGGGGAAGCAGGCCTGGAAAGTGTGGGTGCTAATTACTGTAGAAGAGATGAAGTTGAAGAGATGGCCTGTCAGGAATATTCTGTATCAATGAAAGATAGAGCTAGCCTTGTAAGCGTCATATATAGAGAAACTGTACATCCTTGGATCTATGAAGGGGAGCAGCGATGCAGGGAGGCAGAGACTTAGCACACCCCAAATTCCTTCATGTTGCCCAAGTAGATGGTAAGGACAATACAAGAAAAACTAACAGATGTCGAAAATATAATAGGGACACTCACGTTTGAGTTATAAACACACCAGAGGAGTTGGAGATGCTCAGACATTGGAATAGATATTCTGGGAAAGGAACACTGTTCAGCCTCAAGGGGAGAGTATCAGGATCTTTTCAAAGTACAGTAAAACCTTGGATCGCAAATAATTTGTTTTGCAAGTGTTCCACAAGATGGGCAAAGATTTCTAATAAATTTTAACTTGATAAACAAGCGATATCTTGCAATATGAGTAGCACATGATGCCGAATGTCACATGATTGCAACTGAGCCAATGGTCCTCTCTTTCTCTCACTGTGGAATTGCGGGTGATTGTCTCCCATGCTTGGATGCTTGGTCTCACATCGTGTTGTTTGGCAGAAATCAGTGATTTTTCAGAACATTGGAAGGTGCCCACAACTGGCACGCGTGTATTTTTTGTCACTTCAAAGCACCTGTGGACAGTCCTTTGCTTTTCCATACAAGAGTAAGCTTAGGAATGCTTTGCTTCATTCTGGGTCAGGCTGCCTGCAGATATAGACCCTTTTCTGTGCTTCCTTATTGCCAGTTAATTACATACAGTATATGACAAGAGTTTGTCAATACTGTCCTGTAGTCAACATCCATGTAAGTGCCTACAATGGCCCCCGTGAAGAAGGGTAAAAAGAAAGGCAGTAAGAAAGAGACAATCACAGTGGAAGTTAAGGAAATCATGGAGGAGTATGCACGAGGTATGCAAGTGGCTGAAATTGCAAGATTTTATAAAAAGTTTACATCTGCATCTCGTCTGCAGAAGAGGAGGAGAAAACCGGAGGAATCCCTCACTTCAAATGAGATTAGGGATATGTGTAAAATGTGGGAAACTGCAAAATTTTGTAAATATTTTGGGTAATTTGGGTATAAAACCACCACTCGAATAAGGCTGTGGAAGTGCAAGAGATGAATCTGTTTAACGACAGTGCAGTGTTGCAGTTCCATGAAATCCTCAAAAGGAGGCAAAAGCAAGTGTCATTAGAAAGGTTCCTTGTTAAAGCTGCAGGGAAAGAAAAAGATTCCATTGAGCCAATAGATAGTGATTCTGTCAGTGATGGTGAAAGTTGTTCTACGCAATAACCCCCCTTTCTCTTGTCTCCCTCACACCAGCCCCAAATGTTTTCAAAGGTAAGTGCAGGTTAACTTATTTATATTTGTTTATTTTTCTTTATATTTTGTGTTGTCTTCATTGTTTTATATTACATTACAGTATTGTCATTATCTTATATGAATGTTTTTGAGTTGTGGAGCAAATCATCTGAGTTTCCATTATTTCTTATGGGGAAGTTTGCTTTGATATACAAGTGCTTTGGATTACAAGCATGTTTCCGGAACGCATCATGCTCTCCAACCAAGTTTTAATTTATAAAATGTGATTCAGCAACAATCCTGAACAGAAAAAAGGACTCTTCCTTTCTTGTGTGATTAAAGTTCCATGAGGCAGGGTGGCATCAGGCAGGTTCTTTGAAGGCTGCTTAGTTGCCGTGATAGTCTAGCTCCTGAGTCAGTGCTTGGCATAATGTCAATCACCCAATACAGTACCCTGTAGGTTTCCTAGAAGGAATGGAGGTGACACTAAGGACGTGTGGTTTTGAGAAAGAGAGGCAATTGAAGGAAGTATGAAATTTCCCTGGTCAAGCTGGTTTTGTCCTTGGGTGGCACATTGTTTCTCTTCCAGATTTTGGAACAGTCTTACTCATTTTCAAAGACCTAGAAAGGTCTTTACCAGAGATACCTGTGACTGAAAAAAGACAAAGAAGAAGAGGTCTTTGCGAGGGAACCGATGATCACCATATTAAAATCAGGGGATAAATTAGTCCCTTGTGAGGCTGGCATGTGGTATGTAAAAAGGGTGTAGGACAGGTCAGTGAAAACTGCTTTGTGTCTTAATTCCATTTGAAGGGAGTTAATAGGGAGTAGTTACCAAGAGGAAAAAGGGAAAACAGTTCTGTTTTGTGAAATATCACTGTTAAACATGTTAGCTAGTAAGAAATTGAAGGTTGTCTTCTGGTCTCATTTCAAAGCAAATAAGAATTTGCTGCCTAAACCACATAAATGATTCAAGGAAGGAAGTGCATTAGTAAGCATAATCTTAGAAATGGAGGGTGATAGAAATACACCAGTTATAAGAGTAGATATAAGAAAAAAAGCTGTCACTAACTCTTCACTGAAAAAAAAATCACCCATCTATTCATTACAGGAGACATAGTAAAAACCAAGAGATATAAACAGAATGAAAAGTTAGGGAAATAAAATTCATTATGCAAGGGCTACTTTTATGGTATCAGATAAGTAAGTTCATGGCATTAAGCATTAAGAGAGATAAACAGTGTTACTGCAGATAGCTAAAGGTTCATTAAACAATGAATATCTGGTTATCCCATATAAAAAGACATGAAGAATTAGGAACATAATTAAAGGGTACTTTAATTCATAATTGTTGAAGGTCCTTCAAGTATAAAATTCGTTAGTGCTTGCCAAATTTTGGAAGGTTAAAACACTTAAAGAATACATAATTTTAATGTTGCAAAGGAAATGTCCGTGGGAATAGGGGAATGCAGGTGGCAGACGGGCTGGTGTCGGTCTGCAATGGGGTGTGGAGGGTGGGCCCGACGTGTTCTTCTGGATATTCCCAACAGCCTTTCCTCCACACACCTGCTCCCTGGACTCGTGCACGTGTTTGCTAATGGAAGCTGTGGGGATAAAAAAATCCTCCCTGCTAATGAGATGAGAAAGTTGATTCAGCTTTCAGTTGGGCTGAGCAAGTCTGACACTGATGGCTGCCCAGGGCCGGTGTCTGGGCATGAGAGTTTCCAAGGGCGGCGTAGGGCCGGCCATATGGATGGCAGAGAAGATTTTTGAGAAAGTCATTGGGAAGGAAACTCTATTTTTGATTTTATAGATTAGTAAGCATTGATAGTATTTGAATTTATGAGCAGACATTTTCCTGGTTGAGTATAGTGGATTTTCTCCTCTAAGATTATAGTGTAAGGATTATCGTGTGGTGCTTTGCTCTTCAAAGTGTGATCTGTAGGCCCACAACATCAGCATCACTGAACCAGAGTCTGCAATTTAACCAGATCCTTGGGTGATGTATGCACCCATTGAAGTTTGAGAGGTGCTGATGTAGTGGCCGAGGATACAGGCTTTTGAGGAAGTCAGCCTGGGTTCGCATCCCGCTTATTCCCTTGACCTTGGCCAAGTTTCTCAAACATTTACCAACCCACTGTGTCTTCATCTGTAAATAGGAGTAATGATGGTTGAAACCATTATTGCCATGTTGAAATAGTTTAAGTGAGATACTGCACATAAAGCGGTTCTTTTTTTTTTTTTTTTTAAGTCGTATTTATTTATTTAGAGGGAGAGAAAGCACAGGCAGGGGAGGAGCAGAGAGAAGAAGAGACAGAATCCTAAGCAGGCTCAGCACCATCAGTGAGTGCAGAGCGGCTCCAAGTCACGAACTGTGAGATCATGACCCAAGCTGAGATCAAGAGTTGGACACTTAACTGACTGTGCCACCCAGGTGCCCCTAAAGCATTTAGTTTTTAAAATTGCCTACTAAATGTTACTTATTTTAATAATTACTCAGGTTTATTATAAAAGTTTGGAGAGGAGTTTAGAAAAACACAAGTTACAGTGTTACAAACTAAAGATTGTTAACACATTGGTTTATTTTCTTTTATTTTACGTATTTTTGATCATGCTGGGAATAAATTTTGGTATACTGCTCTTTTCTCTTGTGAGTATAGTATAAGCATTCTCCCTTGTTAAACTAATCTGGGGGAACAGGTGGTCTGACATCACCGAATGGCTGGGTGTATTCTTTGAAGTTGGCTATAAAAACCACCTAACCCGACCAAGTCAGTGGCCAGCTTATACATAGGGGATGATATTACCTGCCCCATCTCATTTTATGTGGTGGTCATGAGGGTCCCCTGAGGATCACGTATTCATAAACAGCTAGTGTGGCGTCTGACTCTCGATTTCATCTCAGGTCGTGATCTCGTGGTTTGTGAGATCGAGCCCCACGTTGGGCTCTGCTGACAGCACAGAGCCTGCGTAGGATTCTCCCTTTCTCTCTGTTCCTTCCCTGCTTGCGTGTGCACATGTGCACACATGCTCTGTCTCTCTCTGTCTCTCTCAAAACAAATAAGTATTAAAAAGAACAGCTAATAATAGGTATGATCTGTTTGTATCTATGTTATTATAAGTGGATGGTGTTAACATGTAGGAAAAACCTAGAACCATAATTACCTACTGACTCCACAATTCTACTGTTAGGACTTTATCCTGATAGTGTGGGATGTGTACAAACTTTCAGCTAGGATCATGTGTGTGGCAGCATTGTTTTTAATGGTGAAACGCTGGAAGCAAACAAAAGACTCATGAGAAAGTGAGCTGTTACATCAAATGCTAAAATACTAGGCAGACTGAGAAGGATGCTGTAGGCCTGTACTTTCAGTAAGCTGTCCCCTAGCCACATGTGGCTACTTCAGTGTAAACGGGTTAAGATGAAATACAATCGATCAGAAATTAAATTCTTCCTTCACTCCACGCAGATTTCAAGGGCTCAATAGCCTCAGGTGGCTGGTGGCTACCTTCTTCCACAGCTCAGATGCAGAACATTTCCATCATCTCAGGAAGTTCTTTTGGATAGCGCCACTGTAGAAGAATAATTCTTACATGGAAAGGAAAATTTTATGAGACAGAATGACTCAAATTTAGAGAGAGGGAGAAAGAGAGAGTGTGTGTGTGTGTGAGAGAGAGAGAGAGAGAGAGAGAGAGAGAGGGAGAAATTGTCCTGTGGTGTTTGGGGAACAACATGGCATTTCCTGATTTTTCTAAGTTCATCAAATCTGGCCCTAATGGTCCCCACTCACCAGAAGCTCGAGATTCGGTACAAGTGGGTTGGTGAGGCCTCTTCCTGTAGCTTCTCTCAGGACCCTCGGTGTCTGACCTGATCATTGCTGTTGCTGTTGCTTTTTCTTCCAAAACTCGTTGCCGAGCATTGGCCCTTCTTGTCTGCCCAACACTTCAGTCCCTCCCTTCCCATGAGTTAACTCCCCTTACATTTCACAGCAATGGTTTACAAGAGTTGCGAGAGAGGAAACCACTATGCTCCCTTCCCCATTCAGATTGGTAGGATAGTGTTACCTACTAGAGGGATAAAGGCTGAAATCATTCTACGTTAAATGGAAGACAGTAATAACAACACATCTCCTCTGGAGTCATTTGAAAATGTGTGCTCTGCTTTTAATCTGGTTTGCAGATCCTAGCAGGGACTGTGCAGGAGGGCTGTACAGAGGTGGACCCTCCCTCCCCTGTCCCTTCCAGCAGTCTCTGTACCCAGGCACCCAGGCCTCAGTGGGAGTACTCCCTTCACCTTGCCAGTGGGGTCAGCTGAGACAAATAACCCTTGCTTTGACTTTCTTGGAGGTGCTGTTGGTGCCTGAGGGATCCCTGTCTCCTGTTGCGTTTTTAGAAACGATTCTGGCCCGCTTGCCCGAGAAAGGATGGTGTTGCGCGGCTCATTCCTCCCCCCACAGCTAAATGCAGCCGTTATGTGTGGAGTGTGTGCCCTTGTTTACTGTCTGGTCCTACTGTTGATTTAGACCGTGTCTGTGTTTGTACAGTTTCTCAAAGAAAGTTTCCTCTTCACCCTTCAGGACCTTGCCAGTGAATCTCCTTGTCTCGAAAGCTGCCCTCCCATATTCAACTCCCAACCACAGAATTAAGCTGCCTTTTTAAAAATTTGGTATATGGATATGCTGCAAAATGATCACTAAGTAAGGTTCACTTACCATCCATCACTTGGCAGAGTTGCAGGTTTTCTTTTCTTGTGATGAGAAGTTTTAAGATCTGTCCTCTGAGCACCGTGTTATTAGCTGGAGTCACTGTGCTATATGTTACATCCCCAGGCCTTAACTGCTGTTATAACTGGAAGTTTGTGCCTTTTGACCTCCGTCACCCATTTCTCCACCCCCACCCCCTGCCTCTGGCAGCCACCAATCTGTTCTCTATTTCTCTATGAGTTCGGGTTTTGGGGTTTTTTGTCTGTTTGTTTGTTTTTATTTTGTTTTATGATTCCATATATACGTGAGATCATACAGTATTTGTCTTTGTCAGACTTATTTCACTTTCCATAATTGCCTCACGGTCCATCCGTGCCGCCACAAGTGCCAGGATTTCCTTCTCTTTTAAAGGCTGAGTAATATTTCATAATCTCACTTTTTTTTAAGTTTATTTATTTATTTTTTGGGGGGGAGCAGAGAGAGAGAGGGAGAGAGAGAATCCCAAGCAGGCTCCACACTGTTGGCGTGGAGTCTGACACGGGGCTCGAACTCATGACCTGAGATCATGACCTGAGCCGAAACCAACAGTAAGATGCTTAACCGACTGAGCCACCCGGGCGCTCCTTATACATGTTTTAAAGTGTACATAAATGCTATCATACTGAGCATATTTTTCAGTTTACTTTTTCATTTATTCTTATAATATTGAGGTCCATCCATGTTGCCGTGTATAGGTGTATTTTTTTAGGTAAACTCTACGCCCAGTGTGGGGCTCTAACTCACGACCCCAAGTTCAAGGGTCGCACACTCTACTGACTGAGCCAGCCAGGTGCCCCAATATAGACGTGGTTTTTAAACTGCTGTAAGATACTCCATTGTATGAATATACTGCACTTTGTTTATTCATCCCTTAAGGAGACCTTTAGGTTGTTACCGCACCTGTTTCCCCACGTCTTCCAATATTTAGAATTAAGAGTTCTTAGTTTCCCAAGAGCACAAAGCAGTAACTTGCCTTGGTTTTAGTGTCTTTTCCCCTGAAAAGTAGGGAGGGGAGTGTGGTAGGCTGTGGCCAGTCTTCAGCCCTCCCCACCCCCTCCTCTACCCCCATTTGGATGTAGATAGAGAAGCCTGAGGGCATTTGGTACCGTGCAGGTAATGGGTGGTTGTTCCACAACCACCAGAGTTCAGGACCAGAACTCCAGGTTTAGGGCTGGCTGATGAGGTCTAGTTCTGCCGGGGAGTAGAATGTTTCCTTTTCACATGGATTCTGGGTGCTTCTGTGTCCCAGCATCTAGAAGGAAGCTTTACTCTGTGAGGGCTGCTGAGATCACTGAACTAAGTTTGTGAGCAAACCAGCAAAGCTGTGGGAGCCACTTTCTGGGCCCCACTTCTGATGGAGGTATAGGGTTCAAGAAGGCAGGCTCTTTAACCAAAAAGATCTGGGTTCAGATACTGGCTGTTGACCTTAGACTGGTTATAGAGACTCTCTATGCTTCAGTGAGCTCTTTAACCTATAAAAGGGAGATGAGAATAATGCCAGCCTCATAGCACTCTTGGGAAGAGTGGACAAGGTCATGCATGCAATGTGCCTCTTAGCCCAGCGCCTGGTACTTCATCAGCACTCACCTGCTTACCAGTCCATGCTCTGAGACTGGGTTTGAGGGCTGGGGGTGTCGTTTATGCCAGGATCCCCTGTGTTGGCACTGATGTGGGTGCTCTCAGTGAACATTTGTTGAATGAATATATGAGTTTCTACCTATGTATGTGCTTCAGTTTGTTTGTAAAGCAGGTTATGTCAAGGCTTTTGAATTTTATACTAAGAGCCATGAGAATATTTTTAACCAGTGACTACTATGATCCTGTTTGGACTTAAACCAGAGATGAGGACTGTTGGTCATTCTGACATTTTCAGTCTTAAAAGTTTCATGAATCCGAAGTCAGGTTTTTCTGACTCATTTTCACACTGACTTTTAAAAATGTATTTTTCCCATCTCCCCCCTTCCTGAGATGTTTCTTCCCTGCCTTCCTGGTCCTTCTGAACTACATTCGTAGTTTTCTTTCTGTTGGTGGCTCTGAAATATACAAGTGTTTGAAGTTTGAACTTGAGCTAGTCGGCAAGTTCCAGGGGGTATTCCCCTGCATAACCTGGGATATATTGAAGGTTCGGTGCTGAGTTCAATTCTAGAGGCAGAGTCCGGAAAATTCCGAATATGTTAGAGTTCTGCTTCAGGTTCACAGGGCTCACTCCGTCCGTTGTCTTGCTGCAGACGACTTTCTTCCATAGTAAATTTTGCATCGAAGGGGGTGTGTGTACCCTGCAGAGCCAGCCTGCAGAGTAAGTGACTGATGGTAAATTTCCCTATGTTGTTTCTGCTCTGACTTCCGGGGAATTGCAACCTCCCAGCTTGCTTCTGGGAGGTTCATTAAGTTGCTTGGGTTCTCCGGAGCACTTCCTTTTACATGAGTTCCTAAGGTGAACAGAAGAGCCTCAAAGATGTTGAACGAGAAACGTCCTTTCTTTAAGCACATTTAAAGGGGCTTCGAGGAACTCCTGCCTGTTCCCTTTCCTATTGAAATAATTTTCATTTCTTTGAGAAATGGAGGGTGAGGACAGAATGGGAAGCAATGGGAATCTCTGTGGACTTGAGTTATTTGCACACATACAGTACCATAAAAAGGCCATTGAGTGGATTTAGAAACCTGGTGGGGGCGTAGGAGATGGGGGAAAAAAAAACCAGAGTAAAGGCTGCCTTTGTAAAATAAATAAATAACACTGCCACTTGGAGAAGGTGAGTCAGACGAAGGTAGGAAAATAATGTGGTAAAGATTAAACCCAAAGAGGACAAGCAAAACAACCCAGAAGGCAGAAGTACAAAGTTGTAAATGTTAATGGGAGAGCAAAGTAGTCGTGCACTGACTGAGTGGGCCAGGCCTTAAGGACGTTGGGTTTAAATCCCACTGGATTTGAATTTTAATTACCATTCACATGCATTGCCTGAAAGTTGGGGATGGACGTGTGTGTATACACACAGCCTTGTGTGTGTGTGTGTGTGTGTGTGTGTGCGCGCGCGCGTGCATGTGTACACGTATAACCATTGCTAGCTTTGGTCTTAGGAGAAATTTCACATGGGACATAGGAGGTCTTCATCCTGTATCTGCTTATCTGTTTTAAAATGATAGATTGGGGACTATGTCACAGGGGCTTCTTAGAACAATTATTTATCGTTCACTTATTTGTAGGACACTGGGGCAAGTCCTGCTGGACATCCAGAGTTTCCCCCTGACTTTGAGGAAAGAACGCAGGAACAGAGGGAGAATGTGCAGATTCTATCTAGGTCTGAGTAAGGCATCGGGTCTTAGTGTGAAGAGCTGTACGGTCACAAGAGTGGCATGGACCAAACGCGGTAGAATTCAGAGGATGTCCACACTTAACACCTCCTGCGATGGATAAGCAAGGATCGTGAAGGAGGTCCTGACACGGGCTTAGAGGAACGGGTGGAAGATAGGCTGGAGTGCCAGGCTGGCATGGGCAGAGTCCCAGAGGTGGGAAAGTATGAAGAATAATTGGGGAGCCCCAAGGACGACAGTTTTGCTGGAGTCTCCAGGAGTGGTGGGGGCAAAAGCTAGAAAGAGGGCATGCTGTGTACTATGAATACTCCTCCTTACCATGTTCCCAGTTACTGGCACCTCCTGTGTCCTAGTTATTGGCACTTCCTGTGTCCCAGGCACTGTGGAAAGTGCCTTACTCCAACCCCCTATGAGATAGGTACCGTTGCCATCGCTTACTTGACCTGGTAGGAGACTGATGCTCAGAGAAGCAAGCAACTTGCTAGGATGTGGGCAAAGAATAGGTGCGGGCCCTGGCCTTTCCCGGCTTCTGTGGGTGGGGTGGTGATGAGGGCCGCACAGGCCAGCGAGAGCTTGGGCTTGCGTGACGGAGGTTAGGAGGCCGTGGCCTAGATTGAGGTTGTGTAGCACACGGGGGTTGGCTACTATGCAGGCTCCACTATATCTGAGTGCAACGAACACTGCCTCACTCACTCCGCCAGATGCAAGCTGCAGGGAAGGGGCCTGGATTTGGATACCTGCATTGAGCCATTTCCCTGCAATGGTGAGAGCAGACGCTGGCTTTGTAAGTGAGGGTCAAGCCGTTGAGCTGGGGACGAAGTGTAGGCCGCCAGGCATTGGGCGATTCCCAGACTTGGATTTCTGGATCAGTAATATTATGAAAAATAAACCCAAAATGGGTGGGCTCCTGATGTTGGGTCACCTACTTGTATTTGATCATGTGAGAACAATGTAAAAAAAAAAAACCCGCCCTTTATTATATCGCTGTTTTATATAAGAAGTCACGTTTTACTGAAAAAAATGTAGGGGTTTCTCATCCTCAGCGTAAAGATGGTCCTTTACATGGAACAGATTACCTGTAAGGAGAGTTCACGGCCGTTGCTCCTAAAGTGCAGTGAACACCTTGCAGTATCTGGGTGTTTTCAGACACACGTTTGGGACCCGAGGGAGAGGCTGTTGAGTCCCCAGAGGTGATTTCCTTTGGGGAAGGGGAGGGAAGCTGCATGGCACGTCGTGGGGGGAGGGGGAGGATGCAGGTGCTTAGTGTTTAGGCCTGTGCGAATTTAGGATTTAGAGAAGAGCGTTCCAGGGCGGGGAGCCCTGACTGTCCACAGGAGCTGGGGAGGGATCTCGTGAACACAGGAGCAGGGAGGAAAGCCAGAGAGAGGAGGGAGGGAAGAAGGGCGTGGAGGGGGCACACTGACCACCATTTAGCACCTGGCAGGAATGCGTGCAGAGCGGCCCTTCACTTAATCCTTGTAAGAAGTCTTCGGGTCAGAGGCGCTACTGCTCCCATTTGCCAGATGGGGAAAGGGGAGCCACATGAGTGTTTGGTGTACCCGAGTCACCTCAGAGCTAGGTCGCAGAGTTGAGGTTCCCGTGGAGGCTGACACCTCTTTTTATTTCTCTGCACGGGTCCCTCACTCTGGGATGACATCGGCATGCTGTTTGGGAGCCCTTTCAATGACTCCTGTAATTTATTCGGGGTAACCGTTGTGATGTGCCGAGGCACTTCTGATTCCCTTGGGGACTTGTGTGGTTGGCTGTCTTGTGACTTAGTGACCGTTTCAGTTGGTTACACCCCTTCAAGTGCAGCCTCATCATTTGGCAACTGGCAGACGGTATCTGCAGACCCACAGATTTTGCCGTCGTCATTACCAAGAATCCTTTCCTAAGTGTGTCCGGTGTGTGCACTGATCCGCGGCTAAGCGTCACCAGTTTGTGTGCGGATCTGGGTCCTAGAATCCGTGTGTCCTGCACGGAGGTGGCAGCTGGGGTTCCGGGGCGCTTGTTTCTCCCTCTTACAAAACTGAAGCTCCCAGAGAGGAAGGGGGATCCCCAAGCGGGCAGGATTCGAACCCTGGCCCCCGCCCTCTCGGTCTGGGCTCTTCTCACCTCACTTCTGCGGAGGCCTCTCTCTCACACTGGTGTGAACTCTCATAGAGGGCTTCCCAGAAAGCTCAGAATAGAATCTTTGAATAGCTGTCCAAGGATGGTTTCAAGGATGGTTTACCTAGAATTTCAGATATTTTCCTCTTTTAATGGAAGCTCTGTCTGGCTAGTTGGTTCACGGGGGCCAGCTTCGCCCAGGCCACTTGCTTCCCAATTTGCAAGCATCCTCCGTGGACAAAATCCACCCTATGGGAGCTTACGCCTTAATGAGTCTAGTCAAAGTCAGTCTCATGGCGTGGGCAGTAGCTTTGATCGTCCCGATGGGTCTTTTGGTTTCTGCCGAAGAGGGAGTGGGGAAAGGGCTTTGCCCAGGATCGATGCATCGCTTCGCTGGGCGCACCATCTGGCCTGGCTCTCCGGGGAAGGCCCCAGCGTGTGCTGCTCAGGATTCAGCCTCAGCCTGAGGCTTTATCTCCCCTATAGCCCGGGGGCTTCCAGGGCTTTGTTTCTGGAACGTGTTGCTCAGTTGGAAGGCAGCCAGATGTTGGGACCAGAAGTGCACACCTTTAGGAGAGCCCTTTCTGCTTTTAGAGCAGCCTGTGGGGCTCCTTCCTGGCAGACCAGCTCCTCTAGGAGGAGGCGCGTGGGGCCCACGTGTGGGTGTGGGGTTTCCTCAGACAGACCCACTGATAAAACATCTACATCGGTGACTTGGTACCCAGCCCTGGTTTGTTTGCTTTAAAAGGCTCAACAACACATCAGCCGTAAGGATGCCGGCTTGTTAGCTTTTGGTTTCTTGCTTGTGGTTTTTGTTTTTATGAGGAGCGGGGAAGCCAGGCCTGATGTTCTGGGAAGGAGCCTGCTGTGTGGGAGAGAGCTCCTCCCTTGTGTGTCTCACAGTGATGAGGCTCCCGCCCGTCGAGCGCTTTGTGTGTGCCCCGGCCGCTTTCTTGGTGCTTTGCGTCGCCGTCGTTTTCATCTTCTTACCATCTCCTAGGGGGGTTGAATGGCATCCACGCACAAAAACATATGTTGCAGTCTAGTTGCGAGTGTGACCATATTTGGAAATGGGGTCCTTGCAAAATGCAGTTTGTTAAGATGAGGTCATACTGGATTAGGGTGGGTCCTGATTCCAGTGACTTTAAGAGGAGGGGACACACAGACAGAGGAAGATGGCCCTGTGAAGACACAGTCGGGAATTGGAGTGATGTAGGTACAAAGCAAGGAATGCCAAGGGGGGCTGGCTACCACCAGGGCCTAGGGGAGAGATGAGGAAGCATTCTTCCCGAGAGCCTTCAGAGTGAGCCTAGCCTTGCCAACACCTTGACTTTGAACTTCCAGCCTCCAGAACTGTGAGACGGAATAGATTTCCGTTGTTTTTCACCACCCGGTTTGTGACAATCTGTGAAGCAGATCGTGAAGCGGTAGGAATTACCTAGGAGGGTAATAATCCCATTTTGCAGATGAACAAACCAAGGTTCCGAGGGGTTAAGTGTCCTGCGTCGGGTCACTCAGCGTCTGTGTGGACACAGACAGACGGGGGGATGGCGTGACAGTGCTGCCAATCTACACCTTCAAGGTGGTGACTTTATGCTCTCGGCTCTTTAGGACATCTGTACTTCTTCAACTGGACAACAAAGACTGGGAGTCTGTAGCAGGGAGGTGTGGGGGGACCATCAAAGTGTCTTAAAGGAGGAAAGACACGGGACCAGAGGAAGCACAGTGGCTTAAGCCTGTCTTTTAACGGTCTGTTTTAAATTGGTACAAAAATGGAAGAAAATACAGTGAAAAAGTAGTTCCCTCTCTTACCCCTGCTGCCTTGCTACCTGGGTTACTAGTTACAGTTATACTAGTTCCAGCCCAGAGGAAACCGGTCCTCAGATGCTCGTGTGTTCTTCTGGACGAGCTGTTTAATACATAGTACGTATGTATGCATACATCTGTGTATCTATAGTACATAGCTATGACGTCTGTAGATATCTTTATATAATTGTGTATATGTATAATATTATGTATATATAACATAAATTTAGAATCTTTATTTTATTAAACAAATTTTTTTAATGTTTATTCTTGAGAGAGAGAGAGAGAGAGAGAGAGAGCGTGAGCAGGGGAGGGGCAGAGAGAGAGACACAGAATCTAAAGCAGGCTCTGAGCTGTCAGCATAGAGCCCGATGCGGGGCTTGAACTCACCAGCCGTGAGCTCATGACCTGAGCCAAAGTTGGACACTTGTTTGATCGAGCCACCCAGGCGCCCCAATTTAAAATCTTTATATTTTTTATATTTTCCAACAACTTTGCATGAATTTTTTGATTTGAGTTTTAATGTTCTGAAAAAGAAACACAACCATATGGTATGATACTCACAAGGTACAAAAGAGCACACAGTGAAAAGGCGTCCTCTGATCTAATCCCCAGCCACCCCTCGTCTCTTCTCTGGAGGCACCTGTTTTTTGGTTATTGTTGTTTATTTACTAAATATATTTCAGAGCTCTCTCTCAGAACAGAAAGAGCCGCCTCATTTATTTTTATGGTTTATAGTATTCGTGGCGTTCTGTTACCTGGATGGACCATAAATTATTTAGCCCATCTGCTATTGGTAGATAGGATGACTTCCATCTCTGCTGTGACAGTGCCTTACACATAGGTTATTTTAAATATCTAGAGAAGTGAAATTGTTGAGTTGAAGAGTTAAGCGCATTTGATATTTTGATGGTTATGCTTAATTGTCCTCCAGAAAGTCTGTTCCAATCCCCCCTCCCCCTTCTGTAAACGAGGGTGCTGGTCTCCCCACTGCTTTCCCGCCCACTGTGTTACCAGCATTCTATCACAGTTAGTGCCTTATTTTATTTCTCTTACAATGAGTGAGCATCTTTTCAAAATGATCTTTTCTTGTTGATGTGGAGGAGCTACTTTGATTTCTTATTATTTGTAGGAGCCATTTTGAAGGAAAGTAGCCCTTTGTGATACAAGTGGCAGATAGATTTTCTCACTTTAGTTAGATTTATCGATCCTTTCTAGATGAAGAAATTCTCCTGGGTTTTCATGTCACGTGTAGGCCCTCTGTGCTCCAGAGTTACGTATTTAAAAGCTCCTGTTTTCTTCTTTTGATTTATTTTTTCATATTTAAATCCTTCACCCATCTGGAAGTTATTTTGGTGTTATGTGTGAGTCAGGGATTCAACGTTATTTTTTTCCAGGTGGCTATCAATGCATTCCATTCATTTATTGAATAACCCCTTCTTGCCCCGACTTGATTTGCATTAGTTTTTTATTGCCGCATAACAATGTCACTGCAAACTTAGTGTTTTATTTTTTAAAAAAAATTTTTTTTTCAACGTTTATTTATTTTTGGGACAGAGAGAGACAGAGCATGAACGGGGGAGGGACAGAGAGAGAGGGAGACACAGAATCGGAAACAGGCTCCAGGCTCTGAGCCATCAGCCCAGAGCCTGACGCGGGGCTCGAACTCACGGACTGTGAGATCGTGACCTGGCTGAAGTCGGACGCTTAACCGACTGCGCCACCCAGGCGCCCCACAAACTTAGTGTTTTAAAATAGCACGTATTTATTGGTTCATCTGTGGTTCAGAAGACAGGGTGCAGCATAGCCAGGCTCTCTTCAAGGCTGCAGTCAAGGCGTCAGCTGGAGCTGCGGTCTCCTCGGAGGCTCGACTGGGGAAGGATCCATTTCCAAACTCACGTGGTCGTTAGCATTCATTTCCTCAAAGGTGGCGGGAGGAAGGCCTCATTTTCTTGCTGGCTGTCAGCTGGAGGTGGGCCTCAGTTACTTGTTCTGTCCCAACACAGCCTTTTGGTTCATCAAGTCAGCAAGAGAAAGAGGAGCCCTGTAGTCTTCTCTAACATAATCGCATACATCCTGTCACCTTTGCCTTCTTACGTTGATTAGAAGCAAGTCACATTCAGGGGGAGATGATCACACAAGGGCTTGACACCAGGGGGAGGGGGAGACTGTGTAGGCACCTTCTTAAGAGTGTGTCTGACCTCCTACCTTCGTTTTACTTTAAATTTCTATGCATATTTGAACCCATTTCTGAAACCCCACCAGCTTTCGAGGAGTGGTAGAGGAAGAGAAAGCTGCATAGAGATGGGGAGGAGGTGCCCATCTTTTCCGACTCCCTACCTTGAGCCTAACTCACCCTGGCCAGTTGTGGACCGTGTATCTCTGAGACGTTTGGCGGCTGGCTTCATTCCATGGCTGAACTTGATACGAAGGCTGCCTGCTGCCTTCACGTCCGCACTCTGTGTCTCCAGGCTGAGATAACCTATCGCCGGCCTGGGCGCACATTTACAGCTTCACTTCCATGCCCTTGAGCTGGAATTCTGTGTTTTATTAGAGATTATGTTCATATTGGTGAATATTGCCTTTTAGCCGCACCACTGCCTCTAGATGAATTCAAGTGTGTTGTTGCAACCTGAAAGTGTTATTCCAGTAGAATGCAGAAATAGGATAAGTTGTGGGGGGATGAGAGATGTTGATGGATTGGTACCAGTCCTCTTCCCTGGGGAGCATGAGTATGCAGAACAGGCCTCTGGAAGAAGGATGGGAATCCTGGCAGCTGTGTTCTCTTCATACTTCCTTAAGCCTTAGGTCAATTTTATTACCTGTAGTTTCTGTCTCCACCCCCCCCTCCCCCATCCCAATATCCCATTTCCTTTCACAAAAGTTGTTATGGACCGATTGGTCTGCTGCGAGTAGAGGATTTAAATAGTCATTAAAAGACAATGGGGAGGGCACCCGGGTGGCTCAGTTGGTTGAGCATCCCACTCTTGATTTCAGCTCAGGTTGTAATCTCATGATCCCGAGACCGAGCCCAGCATCAGGCTCTGTGCTGACAGCACAAAGAGCCTGCTTGGGATTCTCTCTCTCTCTCTCTCTCTCTCTCTCTCTCTCTCTCACTCTCTTTCTACCTCCCCCACTCAAAATACATAAATAAACATTTTTTTAAGTGTAAAAAAAAAGATGATGGGTATAGCCACAGCAAGCAATATATGCAGTGGTGTGCCAGTGTGGTGTGATCTTGGGCACTGAGCTGCGCAGGGTGGACAGGTATGAGGATGCTCTCATTCATGGTGGCGGGGGGGATTGGAACCTGGCCGTGGGCCAGGGCAGAGGGGGCTGGCCTGGAGGAAGAGGGGGTAATGAGGGATTTTTTTTCTTTAAGTGGAAGGATGTGACACTAAAAAAGAATTTTAGTGTTGTTTGGGCATGCTGATGGGGTAAAAACTTCTTAGAACAAGTAAGGGATTGAATGGCCAGGCTCAGGAGAATGGCTGTTTAGAATATGCCTTGGCAGGGCTGGAGAATCAGGTGATGCAGAGTGGGGACCATTTTGCTATCAGGTAGGAGGAGTCAGAGGGCTTTCACTTCCCAGAGTATAGGGTGCTGGCGGGGGACCCGAGCCCAGGCCCTGAAGGAGAAATAGGCTGGTCCCAGAGTTGCGGACCATGAGGGTTGACTGAAGTGATGTTGGCAATAAACCTGCCAGGCGGTTCTCTAACGTTGTTGCCAGTGAATTGTAATCATGGTAGAAGTTGAACTTGGAAGTGTATGCAGTTGGATCCTCTTGCCCCTTCACAATCGAGAAAAGGATTGTTATAGGGATTAATTCAGTGGATCCAACTCTTTCAGAAGTGTGGATGGTCAGTGTCCTAGTAGGAAAAGGAAGGTTGGTGGAGATGACCCAGGACTTCTAGGTGGTGGGGCTGGAAGATTTCTCCCTCACAGCAGGTGATGCGAGCTGGAGGGTAGGGTGAGGAGCCTCTGTAGGGGGAGTGTCTACAGTAGAGAGGGGTGGGGGTCTTCGGAGAATGGATGAGTATGTTTACAGGAAACAGACATAGATGCCACCAAGAGGGAAGGTGTTGATATGTCTGTGTACACTCTTTTCCCTTTTCCTGGGCCAGTGGGTGAATTTTATTTCATTCATTATCAAACTTACTATGTTCCAGGCATTGTGTTAGGCACTTGGGGATACTGAGTTGAATAATGCCCAGTCTCTTCTCTCCAGGAGCTCAGTGTAGTGGGGGTGCGAAAGACACTTTGAAGGATCTGAGACAATGTTGGAACAAATGGAACTTCTCCCGGAAGAGTCTGTGTGAGTTGAATTCTGTTGTGTGGCAGGGTGGACAGTGACTTCAGTGGTCTGTGTGTGTGTATGTGTGTGTGTATGTGCATATGCATGCCTCTGTGTGTGTGTGTGTGTGTGTGTGTGTGTGCGCGCGCGTGCATGTTTAGTTGTATTGCTTTGGCTTTTTATTCCTCTTGGAGTCTTGGAAATATGTGTGCTTAAATGTATTTATAAACATGTTTTGTTTGGGTGCTCTCAGTCTACTGCAACTCAAGCCAAATTTAGTAACTTGATTTATAGCATGAAAATTCCATTACTCAGGCATGTGCTTAGCCCACTGAGTGGCTTGCAGAGCTTTCTGGATGTAGGTGATTCAGAGGGGCTTGGTGGCTCCAAGTCCTCAGGGGCCCAGGCCCCCTTTCTTACACATTCCTCTGCTAGCTCCTCCATGGCCCAGAGCGACTGCTTGAGTACCAGCCACGTCATCTGAATTCCAGCCTGCAGGAAGGAGGAAGACCCTAAGTGGAATGAGCTCCTTCTTGCAGCACCTGGGTGGCTCAGTTGGTTAAGTGTCCGGCTCTTGGTTTCAGCTCAGGTCATGATCTCACGGGTTTGTGAGTTCGAGCTCCATGTCGGGCTCTGTGCTGACAGGGTGGAGCCCGCTTGGGATTCTCTCTCCCTCCCTCTCTCTGTCCCTCCCCTGCTTGTGCGTGCTCCCTTAAAATGAATAAATAAACTTAAAAAAAAAAAAGAATGAGCTTCTTCTTCTCAAAGGCCCTTCCTGTAAGTCACATACAGGACTTCTGTCTATATCCCATGGGCCAGCGTGTAGTCACATAGCCACCTTCTGCTACAAACGAGAGTAAGCACTGTGCTGAGGTCACATTGGGAGCCCCCTTAGTGATTACGGGAGGAGAAAACACATCACAGGGGGTATATATGGGAGTTCATCACGAAGGGAAAAAGACCAAGGACTAGAGTTTTACTTCTGAAAACTTGTTTTAGGGCAAGAAAGGGTACAGGGGTAGATGGCTTCACTGGGCTAGTACGTTTCAGGAAACATGCCTCATCCTCCCAAGCAGCTCTGAAAGAAGAATCACAGGTATCCTGGAGAGGCCAGGTGGGGAGAGCTCCCACGTGACCCCTTAGGGTGCATGTTTCGGGAAAACCGGCAGCGGTATCCAGCCAGAAGCCCCGCCCCTCCCTCCGCGTCCACAGTGGCCACTCTGTGCTGTGGATGCCAGTTTGCAGGGCTGCAGCCTCTCATGTGGGCAGCTCCATGGAACGTGTTCCAGAGCGAGGTCTGTTTCTTGATTCGTGATGGCTGACTACCCCAGATGCGCCGGGGTGATGCAGGGGATGCTGGCCCCTTTAAAAAAGCTAGGTGCTCGGGGCGCCTGGGTGGCGCAGTCGGTTAAGCGTCCGACTTCAGCCAGGTCACGATCTCGCGGTCCGTGAGTTCGAGCCCCGCGTCAGGCTCTGGGCTGATGGCTCGGAGCCTGGAGCCTGTTTCCGATTCTGTGTCTCCCTCTCTCTCTGCCCCTCCCCCGTTCATGCTCTGTCTCTCTCTGTCCCAAAAATAAATAAAAAACGTTGAAAAAAATTAAAAAAAAAAAAAAAAAAAAAGCTAGGTGCTCATTTACATTTTTGGGAGGAAGCGAAATGGCCCTGAGGCACGTCCCCCAGTCCATCAAAGGCAAAGATCCAAACTGTAGCCCTCTGTGAACTGGATTCTGCCTGTCTCCAGCCTCATCGTCCCTGGAGGCTTGCCTACCTGCAGTGCAGAGCTCCTCCACCCAGTCCTTGTCCAGGGCAGGGGCGGTCCAGGGCAGAGCAGCCTCATCCTTTGTGTCTGTAACAGTCACGTGATGTGTGGCCCGGACTGATGCCCGTTGAACGTTTTCCTGCTTCCATCGGCTCTTCTTGGCGTACTAAGCTCCTTGGTTCAGTTGGGGCTGTTTCTCACACATCTTTGGGTCCCCAGCACTGCTGTGCTTGGCACCTGTGGCCGGACCCAGTGCCCTAGACTTGAGGGTCCCTCTGCGTGTCAGTCCTGGCAGGGTTTGCCATGTTTTCACAGCCTCATGGTCTTCACCTACGCGGAAGGTACCTGGAGCGAATTACTAAGCGGGCAAAGACTGTTAAAGGGTAAATTGATCACTTGCTGAGCCCTCGAGAGTCAGCTCATCGAAACATTTAAATTTTAAACACCCACACTCAGAACTATTTCTCTAGCCGTCCAAGTGCCTTGGGTTAGGGAGAGAGAGGAGTTCTTTTAGCTTAGATGCTGCTTTTGCGTCAAGCGGTTTAGTACTGAAGCACTTTTTCTTTATCCATTCGTCCGTTGATGGACACTGAGGTTGCCCCCGTGTCTCAGCCATTGTGAACAAAGCTGCAGTGAACACGGGGGTGCAGATATCTTTTTAAGTTACACGAGCGTTGGAATGGTGAGTCTCCAAGCTTCTGGTCCGTTTGTTTTAGGCAGTTGCTGTTCTTTTGCCTCTTCTGACGGCCCTGGGATAAGCAAAGTTATGTTGAGTCGGGTTAGCTCAGGTTTTTCCTAGGTGCCGTGCGTGAAAGAGAATTTATAAGCTATACTGGACCTTGTAGCTCTGTGCAGAGAAATAGGGAGTTGATGTGATACCTGGGACAAGGTTCTTGAGTCAGCGGCTCTCCCCTGGGGAGGGATCTCCTGGTCTCTTGATTCCAGCCTGTCTTGCATCTGTTTTGCTGGGTCTGTCCTTGTCTTCTTCCTTCTTCTTTTATTTTTTTAAATGTTTATTTATTTTCGAGAGAGAGAGAGTGAGCGAGCGTGAGTGAGGCGGGGAGGGGTAGAGAGAGCGGGAGAGCATCCGAAGCAGGCTCTGAGCTGACAGCAGAGAGCCCCGCTGCAGGGCTCGAACTCACAAACCATGAGATCATGACTTGAGCTGAAGTCAGATGCTTAACAGACTGAGCCCTCCGGGCGCCCCTCTTGTCTCTTCTTGTTAGCTAGCTGTTTATTGATGTGGAGCTTTATCAAGACTGTTACGGAAAGGTCCTATATCGTGGGGGACGACCCCATCAGGTGGAGGCCCGCGCTGGCTGTGAAAGAATTCACCCGAGGCAGAACAAAGGGGATAGAAGTTTATTGAATACACTCACTGCACAGGAGCAGCAGGCAGGACAGCAAAGGAGAGACTGTCTGCCAGGAGACAGTAGTGGGGGGCTGTAGTTACGGGGGAAGTTG
>NC_064808.1:24068642-24123961 GCF_023721935.1 Panthera uncia | reverse complement strand
AGGAGTGGGGGGGGGGTAATGGGGGGGGAGGGGGCGGGGGGTAGGAAAAAATTTGTTTTTCCCCCCCCCCCCCCCCCCCCCCGTGCTGCATCTGAGTGTAAGTAGCCCATTGGCCAGCAAGGGCTTATGGATATTTTGAGGTGGGTCACCTAATAGGCCTGTTTGTATTCAGCCCAGGGGTCACTGGGGGCCCTTCTACCTTACCCTGGTTTCCACTGTTCAGTTAGTTGAGCATATCCCTTCTCTAGGAGTGGCTATGCTGGCTTTAAATACTGTTGTCTTTAAAATAACAAGGTGATCGAGATTTTTTTTTTTTTTTTTTTAATACGGAGCCTCTTAATTGAGCCTTAATTTCCACGGAAGTATTTTTATAAGATTTATAACCGTGTTTAGTTGCTTTGTAATGGTTGCTATGTCAATTTGCATAATGCTGATTATCTAGGCAGTCCAAAGTCATTTATGGCTATGTCTTCATTACCAGGTAGTAGATATTCTCCCCATTCTGTTGCTGGGGAAATTGAGGCTTCTTATAGAGAAATATTGGACCCATAGAAAGTCAAACCGCAGAGGGAATTACCACCAGGGCTCCCTGGCATTTGTCTTACCTTTTCGCCATTGACTTTATCTGGATGGGCAAGGTCGTGCTGGGAACTAATCTACTGGTGATTAGTTGGTTTGAGTTACTCCTTTTAGAAATGGCATCACTGTTTCTCTTTATGTATATGACATGGAAATTCTCATTCACCTAGCTCCCCCGCCGTGAAGGTTAATGAAACAATGTGAGGTTTGTTAAGCAGTTTGGGAGAATGACAGCATGAGGAATGTTATGTTTTTAATGGTAAACTTGGGCCCTTCCACTGGGCCTCACGGAGGCGGTTTCCAGCTTCCCAAGTGTGGATGACACAGGCTGATAAATCCCGGTCTACTTCCGTTCTGTCTAACCCAGCCAAGGACTTCTTGCCGAATATTCTCCCACAAACCAGATGTTTTGACATAGCTTGTTACCAAGCTGCAATTATTAAATAATAATCTGTATTGTTAAATCATTAATGAAAGACTTTATATCTGCGAGAGATTCCTTCGGAAGGGTGTAGTTATTGTTACCACACTAATGTGTTTGAACAGAGACATTTGATGTGCCGAGCGCTGGGCATTTAGGCGAGTGGACGCGTTTGGTTGGCCCCTTTGAACTAGCCCTGGGAATCTTTGATGTTCCCAGCCACCAGGGACCTCAGTTTGGAAGCTGTTGATGGAGACCCTAGGGCCACTGCTGACCCCAGGGGAGTCCATTATCATTCAGGTTCTGGTTTTCATATTGGTTGGGAAATTTCATATAAAAAAAATCTAGAAAATCATTCTCTTGGGGTTCCCATGGTCTACTTAGAGCTATGACTGGTTCTTTCCCCCAAGGTCAGAGTCATGAGGTCACATGGTGGGGAAATACAGGCATCAACGGGAAGGTGGAGTCAGAGGGGGGGAGAGTGACAGCTCTGGAAGCAGAGTGACTTGGGACCAGACCCAGGCTGTTTCTCAGCAGTGTCACTTTAACCTCTCTGATCTCAAGTTTCTTCATCTGCAAAATGGAGGCGATAATCACCTCAGTGGATTATTGTGAGGACTAAATGTGGTAACATTTATAAAAAAGGGCTGTCCTGGGCTAGCACCCAGTAGGCTCTCAATATTATTAAGAACAGAAAGTTACTCATGAAGACCTAAGATTCTTTGGCTGGTGCACCTCCTGTTGAAAGATTGGGTTCTTATATCCTCGTATTTTTCTTTTTTTTTTTTTAATTTTTTTTTTTAACGTTTATTTATTTTTGAGACAGAGAGAGACAGAGCATGAACAGGGGAGGGGCAGAGAGAGAGGGAGGCACAGAATCCGAAGCAGGCTCCAGGCTCTGAGCCATCAGCCCAGAGCCCGACGCGGGGCTCAAACTCACAGACCGCGAGATCGTGACCTGAGCTGAAGTCAGACGCTTAACCGACTGAGCCACCCAGGCTCCCCTATCCTCGTATTTTTCCAAGAGTGCACCTCTCTCATGTTCTTTTAGATAGTCCTAATACTGTGACCTTCACCCCCTCCCTCCATCCCTTGGGGAGGAGAGTCTGTTCCTGCCCTTTCCTAGAAGCCTGCAGTTTGCTAAAACCACTGTTGTCACAGACAGCCCCCTGGCAAGATGGCCTTGGAAATCCCTGAGTGCGGGGCATCCCCCACCGAGTTGGCATTGCCCTAGCTTCACCCGTGAGCCAGACTCAGCAGTAGCCCTGCTACCCAGGCTGGGATCATGGTGTGTGTGGGGGGGTATTCAAGGCACGTGTTGGTTGCATGTCAGAAAATCTGCATTTTCTACTCTTGGTTCTTCCATCGGAAGCTGAAGAAAGGTCCTTTTTTACTTGGCTTCATGGCTTGTGAGTTGGAGCTCTTTGATCCTGCCTTCGTCGGTTTTATTTCCTCAGCTGTTCTGGGTTGCAGTAACTAGTCCCATGTTTGGGGCCTCTTTTGTAAACTCTTTTAAGACCAGGACCATAACTACTCTACGTTGGACATATTGGGTTAAATAAAATGTATTATACCTGTTCCTTTTTACTTTCTGGCTACTAGAAACATTTAAATTACATATGTGGTTTGTATTGTGTTTCTTTTTTTTTCAAGTTTATTTATTTATTTTGAGAGAGAGAGAGAGAGACAGAGTGAGCAAGCTAGCAGGGGAGGAGCAGAGAGAGAGAGAGAGAGAGAGAGAGAGAGAGAGAGAATCCCAAGCAGGCTCTGCACTGTCAGCACAGAGCCTGATGCAGGGCTCGATCTCACAAACCGTGAGATCATGACCTGAGCTGAGATCAAGAATTGCACACTTAACTGACTGAGCCCCCCAGGTGCCCCTGTATTGTGTTTCTATTAGACAGTGCTGGTTACAGCCCTCTCTCTCTGTCCATTTAGTAAACTGCATGGACCCACCTGGGTTACATGGCTGGGTTGAGGGTTTGGGGTAGAGGTGGGTGTGAGGTGCTCTGAGCGGCTAGCGTAGACCCCTGTAGTGAGGTGTAGTGAGTTAATGGTGGTCCCCCCAGAGATTCGTCTACCCCGAACCTGTGAATGTGACTTTATTTGGAGAAAGGGTCTTTGCAGTTGTAATGAAGTTGAGGATCTTGAGAGGATACCATGCTAGATTATCTGGGTGGGCCCTCAGTCTAATGACATTGTCCTTATAAGAGGAGGAGACACAGAGAAGAAGGTCGTGTGAAGACAGGCAGAGGTTGGAGGAACGCCAGGGATTGCCAGCAGCCCCCAGAAGCTAGGAAAGAGGCAGGGATGGATTCTCCTGGAGAGTCTCCAGAAGGAAGCACCCTCTCAACACCTCGATTTCGCACTCCTGTCCTCCAGGATTGTGAGGGAATGACTTCTGTTGATGTGAGCCGCCCAGCTTGTGGTCATCTGTCTCAGAGACCCTGAGAAGCTCACCCATGAGGAGGTGGCACCCCACTGTGTCTGATGGAGGCAGGGGAGGAGTTCCCTGAAGGGACCGGAAGAAACCAGCGCAAAAATGGGCTGGGCTGTTAAGCTGTCACTGTCACAGACCCCTGCCCCAACCTATAGAATTTATTCTGGGTATCAAAAGTGATGGCATATACAAAGTGCCTGCCTTAGTTTCCACAGCGAAGGAAGTTTTCGTTATTACGGTGGAAGGTGCTACGCCACTCTCCTCAACCTTGACGACGAGATGGGGGGTGATTGTGCCAGTGATGCTAGTTAGTAGTCTGGAGACCCTTCACGTGTAGGCATTTTGTGTGTGCCTTGTGAGTCCATCTGCCAGGTTTTTGGGTTATTTGCCCTATTTATTTTGTTGCATGGGGAAGAAAGAGGAGAAGTTTGCTGATTCTGAGGGGTTTTTCCTGCTTGGTGAGAAATCTGCTGTCTTTTTGGTGCTCGCTAAATACTTGAATTGGATCACTCCATTTTGGGGCAAATGGTGTTATTCTCTAGTTTACCTAGAGATTTTGGGCTCCCACCAAAAAGTTTTAGAAAAGGCGCTCTCATATTACTAATTGCAGAATAAACATTTCCAGCCCCATGTGCAGCAGACTTATTTGGCCAGTATTTATGCTGGTGGGGAAGAGAAAGAGTATTTGTTGACTGTCTACAGTACCTCCGGCAGTTTTGTGCAATCATTTTCGTTAATTTCTCACGCTAGGCCTGCAAGGTAAGCGGTATTGCCCGATTGATAGATATACTCCCCAGGGGGGGGGGAAGTGACCTGTCCAGGGACACGTGGTAAGTGGGAAAACGGAGAGTCCCAATCGAGCCAGTCTTGCCTTTTCTCTGAGAAAATGGTGACACGGTAGCAAAATGCGTAGAACAGGTCATCTCGGCTGGTTCGGTGAGGTGGGCGTTGTTGGGGTGGGTTGTGGGTGGCGAGAAAGTCTGTGCCCTCCCCTGGAATCCTCACACTCTGGGAGACTCGGAGGCACCTCTGCATAGCTCATTTTGAAAATCATTGTTCCTTACTTGATGACTCCCTCATTCACCCTGTGTCTCTGATTCTGCGGGTCGTCCACTGTGTTTGTCTCTTCAGTTATTAACCTTTAGCATTTTGAGGTTTTCATTTTAGATGAGTCAGGCCATGTAGCGGGCCCCATGGGAGAACGTGTTTCTGCAGATTCTGTAAGTTGGCCTGCTGAGGTGGTGGAACTTTCTGGAGAATGGGGTGGTAATGCTGAAAGTCACTGGGGCCTTTTAGGGGCACCTGGGTGGCTCACTTGGCTAAGAGTCTCTTGGGGCGCCTGGGTGGCTCAGTTGGTTGGAGCATCCGACTCCGTCTCGGGTCGTGATCTCACGATTCGTGGGTTCGAGCCCCGCGTCGGGCTCTGTGCTGACAGCTCGGAGCCTGGAGCCTGCTTCGGATTCTGTGTCTCCCTCTCTCTCTGCTCCTCCCCCACTCATGCTCTGTCTCTCTCTCAAAAAATAAACATTTAAGAAGAAAAAAAAGAGTCTCTTTTGGCTCAGGTCATGATTTCACAGTTGGTGAGATCAAGCCCCGAGTCAGGCTTTGTGCTGAAAGCTGTGGAGCCTGCTTGGGATTCTCTCTCTGCCCCTCCTCTGCTTGTGCGCTCTCTCTCTCTCTCTTTCTCTCTCTCAAAGTAAATAAATTTTAAAAAAAGTCAGTGGGGCCTTTTAGTGCTTGGGCCCCAGTCAGGCTCTGGGTCTTGGAATTTAACCAGCTACTTTATAGTGGTATATGCTCACGCAGAGATGTATGTTAGAGAATGTGTTAGTCACGGTAGGACAGCTCTTTGCTGCAGTACGGTTTCCCCAGTAGTCCAGTGGTTTAACACGTAAAAGCCTGTGCTTCACTTACACAAAGACTCTGGCAGGAATCTACTCCTCATGGTGACTTTGTCCCGGGGTTGGCAGGACTTGTCAGGTGCTGGTTCTTCTGTTCTTTACCCTGAAAGTGATAGGAGTCACTTTTGTCCGCCTTCCGTTGGCCCACACCAGTCATGTGGGCTGCCCGGCCTGGGAAGTGGGGGCAGTGGGGTGGTACAGACGGGCCTGGTGGTATAGACGATATAGACGGGGGTGAGTACCACTCTGTGCCACGGAGCGCACAGAGAGCATGCCTGTTGGTGATGGGTTCGCTAACTCCGAGTAAGTGCTCTGGCCCATTTGCTTGAGAAAAAAATGAAGAGTCAGGGGCTGTATTTCTGTGAATCTTTTACTGGCTCTCTTCCTCACACCTTCTCAGCACTCAGCAAACGTTGGCTGAGTTGAATGAATGAGACATTTAAAATCTGGGTCCGATGGGCAGTGCTTCTTCCCTTAGACAGAGGTTCAGGGTCCACGCTGATCCAGGATGACCTCTTCTTCACCTGGTTACATCTGCAAAAGAACCTCTTTACAAATAGGTCCCATTCATAGTTACTGGAGGTCAGAACTTGAACATAGCTTTGTGGGGCAGGGACACACGATTCTACCCTTTACAGTAGTGTAGGTAAAGGATTAACACAATATGCACACATAGTAGGCCCTCATTAAATAATAGTTTCCATTACTCTTCTCAAGACAGTGCTTGGGAAAACCCATATAGACCTTTGAGGTTTATAGTGTCAATAAAACGAGAGCATTTTCTGTTGTTTTTGATAACGCATAGCTCTTATTTGCAATATGATGTTCTTCTAGGGCATGTATACGAGATGCCGTGCATCTCAATTACAGAATACGTTTGGCATTTGGATTTTGAGTGACTTTAGCCCAGTGCTGTCGGTTTCCTTCGGGCACTTTTGTCTTGCTTAACGATGCAAAACAGAAAATGCACACCAATGGTTCCCCAAAATGAGGACTCTCGTTATTGCTTCTTTTTTTTTTTACCTCTGGGGCCCCAAACTGCAGAAGCTTATTTACTGCAAGGCAATGAGGGCTCTAAATCTCCCGCCTCCATATATTACATTCTGTATTACACTCAAACTTGGTGAAATTAATTGTGGCCAAGGCAGGGGAGACAGGAAAAACCTATAATGGTTTATCATATTTTGCAGGCTTTGTGAGGGCCATAAATTTAAGGCATATAGGAATTGTATTTATTCTTTAGATTTCACAGATTTGTCATGTTCCCTTTCTCTGAGGATGACAAGTTCTTTAAGACAATGGAGTCTCTGGTTTTGGAATAGAAAGAGGGGAATGATGGAGATGTTCTCGGTGTCCCAGATGACTACAGAGTCCTTGCTCTCAAGCTTCTTGAGTTTCATGCCTGTTAATAGTTAAATTATTAATGCAGGTTTGCTAGTGGAGGGAGTTGCTTTTGACCATCGCCTCTCCTCTAGTATCAGCTCTTTTATAGCTGCAGTTGTAGGAGTCAGATTTCATATGGAGCAGTTTATAAATTGAATAGCGTGTGTGTGTGTGTGTGTGTGTGTGTGTGCGCGCGCGTGTGTGTGTGTATTGGAAAGAGCCTGTAGTGGCCTCTGACTGTGTCTTGTGAGTGCCCTTGTGTCTGAAACCTTGCGATGTAGAAATTTACATCTTGGAATTCGACCCAACTTGGAGCTGGCTCAAACAAGGAAATTGACCTAATACTGAATTCTGCTGATAGTTCAGCAGCTTCTGTCAGCAAGGAAATGGCCCCTCTCCCAATCTGTTTGGACAGTGAAGTTGCATATTCGTAGGGTTGAAATTCTCTGAAATGATAGGTTCTTGAAGATTTGCCCCCAGATTCTCTGGTGGCCGCATCAATAAGAATGCAGCTTTGATTTGATGATCTTTATTTTCTTTCCTGAAGCAAAAGTCCATAGAATTGATTTAAAAAAAAAAAAATCTCAGAGTGATGTAGTTATCCCTCAGTAACCCTCTAGGCCCCTGGCATCAAACTTTTTTGATAGTAACCCAAAGAAACACATTTATGTGTGTACACAGACATTTGGACACAAATGGTTCATTGCTGTGTTATTCATGACAGCCCCAAAGTGGTAATTACACTGCTGTCATCAGTGGATGGATGGGTAAATAAATGTATTATACTCATGCCATGGAATATTATACAGCCATAAAAAGGAATGAAGTAATGATACATGTTGTATCATGACCGGACCTTGAGATCATTATACTAAGCGAAAGAAGCGAGACACAAAACACCACATGGTGTATGATTCTGTTTATATGAAGTGTCCAGAATAGGTAAATCCTTGGAGACAGAAAGTAGTTTGGTGGTAGCCCAGGCTTGAGAAGAAATGAAGAGTGAATGCTAATGGGCATGTGGTTTCCTTTTGGGGTGATGAAATGTCCCAAAACCAATGTGGTTATGGTTGTGTAACTCTGAATTTACTAAAAGCCATTAAGTTGCATACTTTTAAGGTAAAAGTATGGGTAAATTGTATGGTATGTGAATTATATCTCAGTCATGCTGTTAACAATCACATTTATAGGGGCGCCTGGGTGGCTCAGTCAGTTAAGTGTCTGACTTCAGCTCAGGTCATGATCTTGTGCTTTGCAGGTTCAAGTCGCATGTCAGACTTTCTGTTGTCAGCACAGAGCCAGCATCAGATCCTCTCCCCCCCACCCTTCCCCTCCCCTGCTGCATCTCTCTCTCTCTCTCTCTCAAAAATAAGCATTTTTTAAAAAATCACATTTACATTGCAATCTAGATCATCTATATGAAGCTCAATCAAAACCTACTCTTCTGTGTCTATTACACTCTGATCGTTTCCAATCTCTTCCATTCAATTTCTTTAAAAAGTTGCTGGCTGTTTCCCACCAAATTAATTTTCCATAACCTGTACATTGATAGATTCCTCTCCATTTTACAGATGAAAAAACCGAGTCCCAGGGCTTAAGACGTGGGTGCAGGGGTACCCAGTGTATTAATGACCAAGCTGAGACTATAAGCTGAACCTTCTGACACCCAGGCCCTCTGTGCCAGCCCAGAGGTTGGGTGTTCTTTTTTAAAAGATTAAGCAGAATTTGGGGTTAAAAAAAGGTACCGGCAATGAATAGCCTCGTTGTAAACACCTTCACGTGGAGTCTGGAGTGGTTAGGAAAGCTCAGGACGCGGAGAGGACTGATTGCATGGTTTTGCCTTGGGCACAGTATTCAGTGCGCCTACACCCCATGGCCACAGCTTATGCGGGGGGGGGGGGGGGGCCCATCTGTTTAGGTTTCAAGTGAAGATTCTATTTTCTGAGCGTTGTGGGGTAAACACTTGAGAAGTTTCTGGCTGTTATTTAGACTCCCTGGCTTCTAGCCCTTCCGCTGCAAGTAAAATTCGAGGTAGGGATTGATAGAAAATTGAGTAAGTACACACAAGGAATTAGGAGAGAAGGGGAGCTGGTGTGTCCCTACAGCTCTTGGATCAGCTGTTTGGTGCCAGTGAATTGTCAATGAACACAGCACAGCCTTGGCCAGAGATGCAAAGACGAGAGAATTTTCTCCGGGGAAAGGATGGGGAGGGAGGGGGAGGGCAGAGGTACCGAGAAGGGCCCGGTCACTGTAGGTACGTACTTCATTCTCTACAGGGTTCATTTCTGAGTCTCTAGGAGCTGATTCAGACCTGCTGTCCCCTCCTGTGGCCCTTGAGAGGCCATTTCGTGGCCAGGGCTATGTTTTTTTTTTTTTTTTTAAATAAGTTTTGCTCAACATTTGGACAGAACACCGTACCTCCTTGGTTAATAATTATTTGCATAAATACTTGCTCCTTCGTCATGGGACCATCTCCTGGGTTAAAAAGACTCACGTGGAAATAAAGGTTTTCTTTAAAATTTTTTTAAAGTGTATTCATTTTTCACAGAGTGCGAGCGGGGGAGGGGCAGAGAGAGAGGGAGACACAGAATCCGAAGCAGGTTCCAGGCTCTGAGCTGTCAGCACAGAGCCTGACCCAGGGCTTGAACTCGCGAACCATGAGACCATGACCTGAACTGAGGTTGGATTCTTAACCGACTGAGCCACCCAGGCACCCCAAACATCTTATTTTCTTCCTCCCCTTGTGAATGGGGTGCTGGTCAAAGGGTCCACCTCAGGAAGAGAAAATCCTGTCTGCGGTGAGGGGTCCGAGCTGGAGGTGGGAGGTGGATGGAGGGGCGGCCCGTCCTTCCACAGGGTTGGCCTCCAGCAGGGCTGTGGTTGCCCCCCTTGGTGCCTAGAAGGGAAATTCCACCATTGGCTGGGTTTCCTGACTGCGGCCAGAGCCCCCTGTGCGCGTGGCAGTGTGGGTTGAGCTCTGGTTGACCAAGAACCCATGTCCGTCCTTGCCCGATTGAGAAAGCCAGGGGCCAGGAGCGTGACAAAGAGAATCAGAGCAGCAGATGTAAATAATACATAACAAAATAGTAATGATTAACCTTTTTTGGTGTAAAGCCTCTTTCAAACCGTGCCACCTTCTCAGCGGGAGAGGCTAAGATGCTCCCAGCTCTGGCTGGCCCGCCTCCAGGCCCAGCCCCTCCACATGCTCCTGTGTAGCCTTGGGAATGTGGTGTCACCTCTTTCAAACCTCAGTTTCCTCATCTAGCACACCGGGACAGTCATATACTTGCCTGGAGGGATGACAGCCGACTGGCATAAGGTGAAACATGACAGCGCATAGCCTACAGAATGGCCCCTATTCCGTGCTCCAAAATGATGGCTATTTTTATGAGTAGGCAGCACCTTTCCTTATTCCCATTCAACAGATTGGGATGCTGAGGCACAAGTAGGTTGTACGGCTGGCTCGAGGTAGTTGGGGCCTGTCCGACCTTAGACCTCTTTTTTTTTTTTTTTTTTAACCCATGTTGTCCTTGTGAGTCATCTGATGAATGGCTGTAGGTGTTGAGCTTAGGGAAGACACCAGGGTGGTGGGTGGGGGTCTGTGCTGCTTATTCAGATTTCTGGTCTGCCCAGAGGGAGTTGACTCTCCCAGGTGACCTCAAGGATGTGCACTGCAGGAGGGCCATCACACAGCCCGTAGGAGTGGACCTGTGTCCCTCCCTTCCCTCTTCCTCTGTTCCGGGCATTGCTGAGGCTGAGGTGTTTTCCACTGCCCTTTTGAACTGAAGGACTCAGCTGACTTCTGGTTGTGCAAATTCCTTTGTCTTCCAGTTTCAGTATGCGTGTGCCTTCTGTTTGTTTTGTCTGTCGGAGATTGTAATCTGTCGTGGCAGATAAAGGCCCTTTCCTTCCCTCCCTCCCTCTTCTTTGATGCTGGCACATTCCTCGCGGCTAATAAGTATTGGATGCTCCCAAGAAACAGAATAAACACATTTAATACTGGATTGATTCTCTGAGGCCTTCCCGCCCCGTCTCCTCTGGGCCGGAGCATACTCACTCTTTGTCAGTCTTGCGCGCTCAACTGTGCGAGGCTTAGAGCCTGTTGGGCAAGATGATTAAAAACAAAACAAAACAAAAAAACCCATCCTGGAATGAACCTCTGGAGACGATTACCCTGGGTTCCCTTGGAAGATATCCTGTGTGGTTCCAGGGTGGTGGAAGACGGGAGTCCCGGGTGCGTGGTTTGTTTGCGAAGGCTGCCACGGTCTGAGTGGGGCCTTGGTCTCGTGGCTCGAGGAATCCCGCGGCCTCTGGGTGGTAGTAGTAAAAGCAGTTTAAAGCAGGCTCATTACTGGACCAGTTATTGCTTTTGTTCAGAATGGCCCATCTAAGTCAGGCCCTATTAAATACAGCAATTTAACTGACACTTAGCGTCTTTAAGGAGATAAATTATCCTTTGGCCTGGTCACCTCCACTTTGAAATCTGATCATTGGTACGGGCCCTGGGAGAGTAGTTCAGGCGGATGCGTTTGCTCACGGAAGCCACATTTCAGTCATTTGTTCAGGACACATTTACTGAGGACCTACTCTGTACCTGATACCCCTGTAAAGCCTGGCTATGTGATGTGGGCCCTGCTTTTAAGGTGCTCACGGCTTTTGTTCGGGCATGAAACATGGAGTGAGCACCTACTGTGTGCAGAGCCCCATGCCTGGCGTTGTGCAGGAGACTGAATAACGGCGGCAGGTGCTTACCGGTGGGGCCCTTACCTTTTGTGCAGAGGGCCGCCGTGGAGTCATTTACCTGGGCACAGCCTGGAACCGAGTGTGCATTGTGAGAGAGGTGCGGCAAGTGCCGTGAGGGTGGAGGAAGGAGCCGGTCGTTCTGTGGGCTGGAGAGGAAAGCTTTATGGCGGAGGTGACATCTGTTGATCTTTGAAGGAGGGCCTCTCTGATGAGAGGAACTTAAAGCAGGGCTCCTTCTCTAGGACGTAGACTGGAGCCAGCAGCCTCCCCAGACTGAGGCTGCACCTTTACCCATCTCTCTTGACAACTGCATGGACGCTCCTGGGTGTTCTCGTTTGCGTGCCTCTTTGCACGCCTGCTGTGTTCTCACCCTCCCCACCCTGCCTCCAGGCTTCAGTGCACACCATCCCAGCCCCGTCTCCCTCAGTCTCTTCCCGCTCAGCTCCCGTGTCTCGCTGACCCACTTGTGCCCTAATCCTAAAAACCCTAAGGGAGGAATTTGGGCCGCCTGTCCATGTTTTCTGGCCACGCCCTGCATGCCGCTGGCGCCTGGCAATCCCATCTTGGATTCAGGCTTGCCTGGCTCAGGCAGCAGTAGTCAGGGTCCGGCACAAATGACTATGGTGACCGGCTCATCATGCGCCCTGGGCACGGCAACATCCAAGAAAGGTGGGTCATGTGTCCTTTGGGTCCAGCATTGTCGCCCGAGAGAAGATCTCTGCAAGTGCCTGTGGAGATGTGTGTGAGATTGTGCACTGCAGCTCTGTTGGCAGTAGTGAAACATTGGAGAAAGTCTTGTTGACCATTTAAGGAGACTGAGTAAATAAATGGCGGTGCCATCACAAACTGGAGTGCTATCCAGTGACTACAATGAACAGACCAGATCTTCACATGCTGATACGGATAAATCTCTAAAGAAATTTCGAGTGGGAAAGAGGAAAGATCTATATGGTATGTGCCACTTGAGTTTATTTTAAAACTAGAAAAACTGTCTGTCTACCCAAGTAGTATCTATATATCTGTATATAGTGAGTGTATGTACGTGCAAAATTATATATGCACATGCATCTATACGTTATATATAGGTGTATATATACATATATAACATACATATGAAACATGCACATACAATTGAGTTATGCATGTGTTGTAAAAGTAGTAAACAGAAGATACACGCCGGGATTGTAGTTACCTCTGGGATGACGGGGTGGGAGGGGCCTCTCAACCATCCATCTCACTAGTGTTTTATTCCTTAAGAAAGGTGAAATACGGCAGAATATTAGTATTTGTGAATTTGGTGCTCTGGGTACATGAGTCCACTATGTTAAAATCCCTATTTCTTCATATGTTTGAAATATTTCATATCATTAAACAGTATGTTTACAGAACAGGCGATTGATTATGTGGGATGTCTGGGACGTAGCTTGTGAGGAGGAATGTTCTGGGTGAAACACGTAGAAAGGTAGGTGGAACCTCAGTCATGCAGTCTCCGAGGCTTGCAGCCAGTGAGGTTCTGGATGTAGGAGTTGGGGAGACTTGACGGGCGGACAGTGACATGATCGGTCTTCAGCGTGAAGAGTCGCCGTGGGGGAAAGAGCCCAGGGGTGCAGAGTTCGGGTATGAAGTGGTCCAGGCAGAGTGGGTCAAGGCCAGACACAGGAAGGAAGGGGAGGATGAATCTGAGAGCCCTGAGGTGAAGCAACAGGACCTGGTGAAGTCAGGATGTGATGACCACATTCTAGTGGAGCCCTGGCCACTCCAAGGGAGGATGGGCTGTGGAAGCGGTACAACTGGTTTAACTCGACCCCGGGGCTGAGGGTTGTAGCAGGTCAGCGGTACTTCCTCTGTCAGGAAAAGTGCGAGGAAAAGCAGGTGCTGGAAGAGAGCTTGGAGAAAACAATGGCTCTGAGGAGAAGGCGGTTGTCTCCCAGAGTCTGACTGGTCAGGAATGGAGTCTATAAGGTTTTGTGATTTGAGCGTCATGTGGACGTGTGCTCAAAATGGAAAGTACCTACTGTATCTCCAAGTCACACACTCGATGTCACTCACTACAGAAATGTCCTGTGGAGGAATTCTTTAAATAATAGCCTCTGTTTCTGCATTACTGTGCACTGTCTTTATCAAAAAAAAAAATCTTTTAATTGAATTATTAGGTGGAAATGGTCTCTGGGGAGTCAAAGTGCCACCTGCTTTGTATGACATTTGGGTTCTGTAATGGTCTCTGTCCCCATGAAAATTGTGAAAAATATCTCAGTGGGACTTCCAAAAAAAGAAAAAAAAAAGAAATAAGATTGTGGAAAATAACTTTTATTGCTATCGTTCCTGTTATTTCTTGTTGAAAATTCAGTTAACTGGAATGAAGAAAATAAAAATCATCAGTGAATCCTACTGTTCAGAAAGAAACTGGCGTATCCTTCTTTTGGATACTTTACGTGTGTGTGTGCGGGTATGTAGTTTTATACTTTCTGTTTCCATCTTAAATGTGCTGAAGATTTTTCTATTTATTAAAACATTTCTATTTTATTTTTTATATTTTTAACATTTATTTACTTAGAGAGAGAGAGAGAGAGAAAAGAGAGTGCACATGTGTGAGTGGGGGCGGGGCAGAGAGGGGGAGAGAGAATCCCACGCAGGCTCCACACTGTCAGCTCAGAGCCCGATGCGGGGCTTGATCTCACGAATGGCAAGATCATGACCTGAGCCGAAATCAAGAGTTGGATGGACGCTTAACCAACTGAGCCACCCAGGCGCCCCGAAACATTTCTATTTGAGTGCATCCTCAGTCTTCTCTACCCCAACTCTATCGTTCAGAATAATTCTTATCAGCTTCATTTCTGTGGTCTGTATTAGGAAAACAGTAGACTTCTTCGTTATTTGCCTCCCAACTCAGGATGGTTATTCTAGCAAGAATTGATTGTTTGGAACCCCACGGTGCCCCTCTTGACTGGGCTGCCTTTCCTTGAGGGAGAATGCTTCCACAGCCCTGCCCCCAGTACTTCTAAGCCTGTTGTAATGGCTGCATTGAATTCCGTCCAATAGATGTTCCGTAATTTATTGCTCTAATTTTGGGCATTTGTGTTGTTTCCAAGTTTGTGTTTATTTTAAACATCGTCGTGGATAGCATATTTGTAGCTATTATTTGTGCACATCTAGTCATTTCGGTAGATTAAAAACAATTCCCAGAATTTCCACATCCATTTGTGCCCCCTCAGCATTGAATGGGCACAAGTAGACACAGTTGCCTTAGACTAGGTCCTATGGGCAGGGCCCCAGAGCTTCCTGCCTTGTGCGTATGTTGTCACTGTCTTCCTGTGTCATCCTTATCATTCATGCCGTCAACAACGAGAGTCATAGCTGGTACCGTGTTGTTCTGTTAGTGCTACTGCCCGGACCAGAGAGGAGCACGTGAGGTCGTTTCACTGAGCTCCATGGATGCCCTCAGTTAGCATCATCTGCTGCTGCCCCCTCACCCCCTTTTTTTAAACCTCTTGGCTCTTTGTCTTAGCACCCACCCTGGGTCACAGTGGGTCTTCCCAATCCAGACTGGGGAGGGCCCCCCAGAATGCCACCTAGCTGTAGGATGGTTAAGTCTGACCTCACAGAAAGGGCCCCAGGCGTCCAGAACTGTGGCTCTAGATAAATGGCTTTCAAATGATTTTTATCTTTGCCTTTTTAGGTGGGTCAGGGGCCCCTGTGGTGCACCAACCCCACTGCTTCCCACTTTTTATAGAAATGAATTAGAGAGGGACCGCCTAAGTGATAAGGTAGTATTTATACACCCGAATCTCACGGTCATCCTACAAATTTATTAAGGTAAGAGCAGCCATTGTGCATACCAGTGTGTCAGCTTTATTCATTAGGCTTCTGGTAGAAAGTAATCTTGCACGTGTTATTAGGTTACCATACACATTTTTGTTAGGTAAAGCCATACACATTTCCAATTACGACAAAGAATGTGCAATTTCCTGGAGTCAGGATTGAGGTCATAACCTTGAGTGCTCAGGAATTCCAGGTTTAATTAATCCACCAAATGATGATTACTAAGAGGAAATGTCCTATCAATATTAACCGCGACAAGACGGCGGTCTGGCTGTGACACGTCACTCTTGTCAAGCCCTTAAATCTTAACTTATCTGGTGGGTCCAGGCAGTGTCTCTCATCAGGGTGAGTGCGTCCCCTCTGGAAGCCAGCCACGCTGACTTCGGTCCCGCCTTCTCCGTAAGTGCACACTGCACGCGAATCTTATGGAACTTACTGGGTTGCTTTTCCCCAGCACTACCTGTGTTTTCTGAGCCTTGCTTCCCTGCTCCAGTGAAATCCCTTCGGTCAGGAGACCCGTGAGCTTTTTCCAAGCAAGGTGGTGTCAGAGAGATTTCATTTTACAGTAAAAAGAGTCCTTCTTTGTCAGGCTTCTTGGAAGGAATGGGCTGTTTTCAGCACCTTTGCCTTTCTTCTGAGAAGTCACACTCCAGGGAGGGAGCCATTATCTTAGTTCAGCTCAGATCGCATTGCCTTCCTTTGGACTGGAGAGCGGAGGACCCTTGATTGTAGCCCCGTGGCATTGTAGCCATCGAGAAAGAGCTCATTCTAATAAAGGAGAAGGAGAAGTGCATGCCAACAAACTTGAACAAAAGCCAGCCACCGGTGTCTACTATAGCTGTGACTTGAGAACGGCCAGCTCACTCCTCCTCCCGCTGGAAGTGTGGGCTCAGGGACCTTGTGGGCAGGCAGTACCATTTGATGTTCTTCCTCTGGCTCCAGCAGTTCGGTGCTTTTTCTCCCTGAATCACGTAGGCTGCATAGTTACCAGATTTATGGTGAATTCACAGATGAGGATCTTAGGTTAGAGGGAAAAGTCTTGAATTTAGGAGCTATATAGAGGGGTTAAATTTTTGGCTCTGCTACTTATGAGCTGGATGATCTTGACTTTTCCCGGCCTTGGTTTCTCATGGGTGCAGTCGAGGGAAGGGGACACCCCCCAGAGTTGTTCTGAGAATTAAGTGGAACAGCCTCGGTGAAGACAGCGAGCTCTGTGGCCAGGACGTGGGAGGTACTGAATGACTGGGTGGTGTTTTCTCCTTCTCCCCAGAGTCCCGATGAGCATCTGCGGTGGCTGTTGGGTTGAAGAGCATGAGTTGGAGGGTCACACAGTCCTGGTTCCACTACTCTCTGATTATGTCACCTTGGGCAAGGTATTTAACTTTCCAAGCCTCTGTAAAGGAAAGCCAACTTTCCCTCCTCTGTAAAGTTGGCAGTAGTGCCTTCCTGCCCCGTGTGGCTGGGATCAGTGAAAATGCAGGTTTTGTGTACTCTGTTCAGTGCCCGGCACATAGGCAGTGCTCTGTTACACGGGGTGAAATCCGATGGGCTCACGCCCGCGGATCCAGACCTCACTTCTGGCTGTATCGGCCCTGTTGCACCTGATGCCTGTTCTCCTTGCAGGAAAAGCAGCCCTTGTGTTGCAAGCAGAATGAAGCCGCTGCTCTTAAATCACCACGCTGCTCAGTTTTCAGCCCTATGGGTCCCCTGTTTGTGTCTTGTTTCGGGTCAGTCCATTTTCAGCTCCACACAGTGGGCTTCAGTCACTCCCTCTCAATCTGCAGGGAGAAAGTTAACAATTCCGATTCCAAGAGCTTTGGAAAAGTCTCACCTCCCCGGCAGGCATTACTTATTTATGCTTTAATCTTCGTAGATTGCTCGGAGTTGCTCTCAAGCTGTCCCGAAAGCCCCCAGTAAGCGGAAGTTGTGCATGCACCCAGAGTAATTAATGCACTTTCTACTAGAGACGGAACGTGTAATTTGCAGGAATGTGTGTCAAGACCCACCCTGCTAAATTTATACCCTGTAATTTGCAACGTTAGCTGGCACCAAATCGGCAGATTGGTGAGTCTAGCCTACCTGCTTTGCAATTATATCTGCTGGCTGGTGTTGCAGGATTGAGTAACTGGAGATCTCAATCATTTAAGTAAATTAGAACTGGCTCCTGGGACCCATCTGAGATCACCCTCAGGTACAGGAGACTGGTTAATGATGTTTTCCTTTGTACCAGCTTGAGAGGCTCTGATGAGGGCGAGGAAGGGAAGAGTCTAAGACAAGTCTTCGGGCTTCTGTGGATGTGGGCGGACCATAGGCCGTGGGAAGGCCTCTCCTCAGGAGCACCCCCCCCCCCAGCCCCCCACCCCTGCCACGCCACGGGCCTCTGGAAAAGAAAAACACAAAACTAATATAACAGAAATGGTTTTATGGTCTGTTTTATGAGCTGTATCAGCCCTAATAATCGGCTCTGGGGAGATTCTTGTTAGTTCTTAAAACTGGAAGTCACTTTGCAGCCTCTGCAGACCAGTGATTTTTGTAAAACCCTCGTAAATTTTCTTTTTTGGGAAGACTTGCAGGAGAATCTTCTAGGCTGAAGTGCAGGCTTCTTGTTCTGTGGGGTGCTAGGAGGAGGGCGTGAGCCGGCTGGGTTTTCCCGTGGTTATGTTTTTGTGGCCGGATGAAAGAGTCCGGCAGAAGACAAAATGAATTGTAGGCAGACTCAGCCCTGGTATAAAGCCCAGATCCTCAATTACTTCATGTGACCTTGGGCAGATATTTAACCTCCCTGAGCAGCCTTTCCGCATTTGTGGAATGGAGCTAATGATTCCTTTGATTAAAGCTGTTATAAATATTAGATGTTTGTAAAGGCATCTGGCACATGGAGAACACTCAATAAATGGTAATTATCATCAGTGCCATTTATATTTGGGGAGGGCATATCATTTATCAGTTGTAAAGAACGCTTGGCTACACAGGCAAGGCGGACTTGGTAGACAAATTGGGTGGAATCTTTATTCTTTCAAAAAGCCATTTGTGGATACACCCTGAGGTCTGAAAATGTGGGTTGGCGCTGTTTGGTGCTGTCGATGGGAGTGGGCTTGTTGCTAAAGAAAAGCCTCCCTCATCCCGATTCCAGGGCTCATCTCTGAAGAGCGTGGGATTCTCGTTCGACCTTGGGACCTCCTCAGGGCTTGAAAAGTATAAGGAGGAATGTAGAAGCTGGAGAGAGAGAGATTCTTTCCCCCAGGAGCTGGTTGAGCTCAGGAACGGGAACTTTGCACGCTCTTACTGCGAGATTGGGTTTGCACATACACGGACAATTCTGTGGGTCCCCCCACCCGGTGGGGTGAGAAATGTGGGGCGAATATGTTCCGTGTGTGCACACGCATGCACGTGGCGCTCGTGTCTGGTGGGCGTGCACGTGTGTGCCCGGGTCTGCTCCTAAACATTTATGGGCTGGTGGGCTGCAGCTGGGAAAGGCCCGGGTTTAACTGGCTCAATATTAATAAACATGTTCCAGAGCATTGAAGCCTTTGCTTCGTCTTTATAAGAAATGAATCCCTTCTCACTCATTGCGCTTCCGTGGGAGACCGTGCTGGGCACAGAAGTACTACTTTATTTTCCTTGTAGGCTTTCCAGCTCGGACTTCTGTGTCCACCAAGGCCTTGTTTTTAAAAACATGTTTTTACAGCAGAACTACAACTATGGAGATGACAGCGGTTTCTTACCACTTTGATTATGAAAGTACTGGATGTGGTGATTTTATTTCTGTTAATCGACCATTCTCTCACCGGTCCATTTCTCTCCTCATGGGGCTGTGCCACATATCTCCTTCCGTTGTATTTGTTTCTGCCTTCTCCAGAAGTCTGAGATCAACGCCTACGCACACACCTCCGCTTTTCTCCTCCTTCCTGGTGCCCAGTGAAATGGATCTCGCACCGTTCTAACGCCCGTGCTTTTCCCACATGCTTTTCCACCTTTTTCTTCCTGGAACTTCCCTGGAGAGCTCATTTCTGTGTCTTGGCATCACATCCCAGGATCCACATCCCCTTTCTGCTCTGAGACCGACCTTTTCTTTTAATTCAAATCAAATGTTTCCAGACTACAGTTTAAGTCCCCCGGCTTGGGAACAGTCCTGCTCAGCAAGCCCTATGATGAATTCTTTTTGCGGGATTTGGTGTGGACTTTCGTGGTCACTTGGCTGAAATGAAGGCTAAGAGAAAAGTGCAGGCAGTTTTCACTCACCTACCTGAAAAATCAGTTTCCATTAGAACAGAGATGGATTCTGCCCCTGCCAAAGGGTTCTGTCAAAAGGGGTTAAGGTGGATTGGAGGATGAAATGGAGCTCTTTGGAAAGAACGGATCTCCCGCCCCCCTTACAACACCTGAGTGTATCCTTATGAGCCGGTTTGGTGCCTGCTCAAATGCAAATGGATTTGTTCCGTTATCGGTTTGCTTACGGAACGTAGCAGAAATGTAATCCACGCAGAAAATGCTATGAGTCACTCCATCTCCTGCACACGCTTCTTTTATTATTATTGTTGCGGAAAGGAGCACATCAAAAGGCAGGTCTAGGGAAACACAGTTTCGAGAAGCTTATTTGATCTGTCTTAAGAAGCAGTTATTTCCCTGAAATTAGTAACCAGTACAAGGAATTTTCCAGCTCTGCCCACCTAGCCGCCTGTTACTGTCTGAGTCTCCTCCTTGCTTCCCCCCCCCCCCCACTTTTCTGCGTTTGTTGCCTTTGAGGTTTTGCAGACATGAAGGACACTGGTCAGAATTGTGTCCAGGGTGCCCCGAACATTCCACCAGCATAGGAGTTTGAAGCATGTCTTGTACTTGGGTGTGTTTGTGTCCGGGTTATCCAAATGCTCAAATTTGAAGCCCAGTGTAACGTCCGTTATTGCTTATTACATTTCGGGATTGCCTGCCCCATGCGCCAGTGGTGCAGGCTGAGGAAATGCAAACAAAGTGCACCATTAGCCTGAGCAAAACATATAACTAGGACAGCAGATCAGCTGCCAAAACTACCATCTGCTGTTTTCTAAAGCCAAAGATTGATGACTTGGGTTGTCTCCTCCTTCAGCAAATAGTCAGAGACTCGATGTATTTATTTATTTAACTTTGACCAGCCTTTCGTGATATTTCTTGTTAGAAGGTGGACTGTATATTGGAGTTAGCAGAGTAAGGCCCGACTCTTTGATTCGCAGATAGATGCCTACAAATTTCCAGTAGCTTCCCAGCTGCATTTTCTTACTACTCCCCTCGCCCGGTGTCTGTTTAGGTAGAGCCACCAGGTTAACTTACACGAAGTATTTATTACTCGGTCCATGTCACTCCTCTGCTCAAGAACTGTTGCTCTTGGAGCGCCTGGCTGGCTCATCAGTCGAGCATGAGGCTTGTGATCTTGGGGTGGTGAGTTCCAGCCCCACCTTGGATATAGGGATTACTCAATGATAGTTCAAAACAAAAACCAAAAAACTGTTGCTGCTGGTTTCTCATTGTTGGCAAAGTGAAGTCTACATTCCACAGCCTGGCTTTTAAAGCTTTTCTCAGCCTTCTGTCCCTTGTTCCTCTTCGTTAATGTTTTCCTGCCTCTGCTTAGCTTAACATTTTTTTTTAACATTTATTTATTTTTGAGACAGAGAGAGACACAGCATGAACAGGGAAGGGTCAGAGAGAGAGGGAGACACAGAATCCGAAGCAGGCTCTGGGCTCTGAGCTGTCAGCACAGAGCCCTATGCGGGGCTCGAACCCACGAACTGTGAGATCATGACCTGAGCTAAGTCTGATGCTTAACCAACTGAGCCACCCAGATGCTCCTGCTTAGCTTAAGATTTTATCTAGAATGCAAGTCTACATCTTACTCACCCTGCAAAGCCAGCCTGATTGAAAACTGTGCTGTGAAGCATTCCATGATACTTCCCTGAAAGAAATTTTTCCCTCCTTAGTGATTCCTATATCCCATGTTGTACTCCTTTTTGATGGCATTTATGACCTCAGGTTTTATAATTATAGCCATGTAGGTGCATATTCCTCTCTTCTGGTCAAACTGTAGGCTTTGAAAGTGCTCAGATCTTGTATTTATCATAATCTGAAGGACATCAGGTGCTCAGTCAGTTCTTTCTGGGTCATTGAATGCCTGTGTTAATTGAAGGAATGCTTACCACACAACAGAGCATGCGGAGGTAATGGGTCGATTTAAATATAAGGATCTTGTTTTGTGGACCCAGTGCAGTGGCACACTGTCATTGTCCAAGAGAACGTTAGCTCAAGTGGTTTGGCAGTGGGAACGCAGCAGTTGCCCAGTTTCAGATTGGATGGTTCTCCCACACTTCGGGTACATAATTGTTAGGATTTGTGCGTCAGAAGTCCCGCTATTCCAATAACACTCGATTTGTGACTTTGAAAGGTGGTCCGTTTGTGCTGTCTTGGGAACACGACGGTGGTGGAGGGAGGAGTGTTTTGGGAAGCCAGATGGACCTTGATCTGCATCCCAGTGCTCATTGACTGTTTTGTCATCTTGAACCTCGGTTTTTCCATCTGTAAAATGGGCATAAAATCTAGTCAGTAGGGATGCAGTGTGGATTGAATAACATGCATGAAACACCAGCACAGGCTCCAACACATAGTGGGTATGACATAATGTAGGGATTATTTCTAAGAGAAGGGTGGCCCGTCACCAGCACTTGTTAGTGAGTGATCATGGTCTGCTTATCTGTGGTTGAAGACAGTGGAGAGAGTCAGAGCCATTTTTAACTTGAAATGTCTGAAATTGCTTTTTTTGTTGCTACTGTCCTTGAAGGTGGTTTCTTCCTGTTGATTTTAATCAGCACATTTAGATTTCCTCCCATCTATATTCTAAGTAATTGGAGGTTAGGAATTCTGAGTACTCTGTCTCTATCAAAGATGTGAATGTCTGGGAATTTTTGAAACTGGAAAAAACTGGACGGAAAAGGTAGGAACAAACAAACTGTGGTGCTTGGGGAGCAGAGAATGGAAATTCATGGAACATTTGAAATCCTGTTTCTCCCTTATAAATTCTGAAGTTACTTGTTAATTCTGAACCATAAAAAGATCTGCTGTGTATAAATTGGCTTGCCCATCGTTGATTATATTTGGTATATGTAGGGCTAGAAATGCTGTTCTTGTTTATTTGTATGGAATTTTGAGAAATAACTTGTCTTGTTCCTGAGCTTTCTTGTCTCTTGTTCTTTAAGAAGTACCGAGGATAGGGGCCCATGGGTGGCTCATTCGGTTAAGCACCTGACTCTTGGTTTCAGCTCAGGTCATGATCTCGCGGTTTGTGGGTTTGAGCCCCAGGTCTGGCTCTACACTGGCAGCGCAGAGCCTGCTTGGGATTCTCTCTCTCCCTCTCTCTTTGCCCCTCCACTGCTTGGTCACTCCTTTCTCTCTCAAAGTAAATAAATAAACTTAAAAAAAAAAAAAAGTGAGGATAGCGCCTGATGCACAGGAGTCTGATTAAAGCAGACGTTTTCCTGAAAGTATGTGCTTGCTAGCAGGGCCCCTCAGCCCCTTGGCAGCTTGCTTATGACGGGGACTTTGAAGGATGGGCGTCTTTTCCTTTGGATGGTGTTTTACGGAGTCGATTCCCTTCTCTCCTCCTCACAGGTGCTTGTAACCCCCAAGGGAGTGTGTTCGAGGCTTTCCCTTCTGTTGAGTTGGGGTGGTAGTTCCTGCCTCTCTCACTGACCAGCTTTGCTGACACCCCTGAGGCTGGACAGTCCGTGGCCCAGCTCCTCGTGTTTATGTGCTGTGTGCTAGGATCTAGAAGGCACCAGAAGACAGTTGATCAAGTCCGGCTTTGCTAGCACCCTCCCTTTCCCCTGCCTTAATAAAGAAACCTTTTTTTTTTTTTTTTTTTTTTTTTTTTTTTTTTTTTTTTAAGTCTTCAGCTGGTTCTTTTTCAGGCTTTCCTGTGTGATTTTTGGATCTGTGGTTGCTGCCCTCAACCGTGGGTCTGTGATTCTTGGGCCCGGTGAGCGCAGCCTGAGGTGTCCCTTGCCCACCTGACCACCCGCCTCGTTCCCAGGCTGAGCTTTGAGCCGGTCTTTCTGTGTTTACACAAGTTTGGGATTTTTCCTGGGATGCGGGAGGTGTCGGGAGATTGAGTTGCTCCTGGCCAAAGTTTGAACAGAAGCTGTTTGATCTGAGAGAGAGAGACAGACAGACAGACAGACAGACAAAGGGGTGGTGGACAGAAACGTAATGTATCTGTGTGGGGAACACAATGTAGGGTATTGACCAAGCTGGCCTTGAATGAAAATGCGGTAGCAGCATCACATAAAATGAGGGTCCCAGTCATGCCAGACAAGTCCAAGTTGCTGGAAGGATGCAATATGCAGGTACATGGGCTGGTACCCCAGTAGTGTCTTCAAATCAGAGACTGCCCTTGGCTGGGGTGGTGGTCCTCGCCCGCTCCTTGCTACCCTGCTATGCCCTCCAGAGGTGATAGTCACCTTGCTGGTGAGCGACAACCAGCTGTACTTTGCTTGAGCTGAGGCTTTTCTCCCTGAACATCTGGGCAGTGGTGGTGACTTGGCAGGTGTCTTTTTGAAAGCGTGATTGTAGCAAGGGAGGGAGGGCCGGAGGGAGGGAGGGAGATAGAGAGAGAAAGAGAGAGGGAGAGAGGGAGAGAGAAAGAGAAAGCCAGGCTCAGACTTCTCACTTGGCCTCACGCAGAGACCAGCATTCAGTTGCCTAATTTGTGGGTTCGTCGAATGTAAATCATTCTGGATCCCTTTTCTCTCCCTCTAGTTTTCTGTAATCCTTTTCGTCAAAAGACAAAACAAAAGAGGGGGGACCCCCAAACTGACCACCTGGAGAAGTTCATTGAGACCCCAAGTATCGCTGATAATCCACGAATAACCCAGGGGGTTTTGGGGAGTGAGGGCAGAGGTAACTGGAGATAGTATTGACTTACAGGAGGAGGGCCACACCCTGCTTCAGACTCTTTTTGGATTGAGAGCTGGAGCAGCCGGGCAGACTTTCTGGATGCTTCCTGGAGGCTCGTTCTTCAAATGGGGTTAGTAGACAGGACCACAGAGCCTTGTGCCAGGCCTGAGAAGTTTGCATGCTTGGGGTTTATCCGGGTGGGGCTGCTGCCATTTTGGGCATTGGAGGAAAGGAGTGGGACTGTTTTGATAGTAGGAGAAAATGAGCAAATCAATTAAAAATAAATGCTGGACATTCCATGCCCCACTGCTCACACCGCCAGTCCCCTGCCTGTCACCACATCGTGGCACTGGGGACTATTGGACTTGGCGTGACTTTGACCAGTACATTTGTCGGTGGCTGGGGCTGCAGGAAAGAAAGGAGGGAGTCAACCCGTAATGGACAGAGGCAGTCAGTGCCTGTGAGCTAGCTTCCCACTAGAAAGGTTTTCTTTTATTATTTAAGTAACCTTTTTATCGAAATTTAACATACCTACTGAAAAGTGCACAGATGTTAAGTGGGGAGCTCTGTGAATTTGCATAAAGTAAACACACGGGGAGTCAGTGCTCTCAGGTCAAGAAATAGCATTGCCAACACCCCCAGGACCCCCACCGCATCGCCACCTGGTCCTCCCACGCCTCTTCTTGACTTCCAACATCATAGATTACTTTCGCCCGGTTTTGCGCCGGCAAGACTAAGAGCGTCTGGCTCCTTTTTGCTCACTGTTAAAAACATCTAATTTCCGTCCCCTTTCCAAGGAGGCGGGTTGTGGGACGACCCTCCACCCACTTGGGTTGGGAGGACAACTCCGGATCCTTGGCGAACAGACATCCCGCCAGCCTTGGGCGCCTGGGTCTGGCTCTCCTGCTGCAGGCGCCCTTGGATGAGCTCTTCTGTCTTCCAGCAGAAAGTGTGGCCTCAAGCCACCTGGAAGGTCCAGTAGCGGGAAGCGGGAGTCCCGAGCGAGCTATAATTGTGGGCTCACATTGAGCACAAGCTCGCCTTGGAGAGACACGCTGCATTCCTCACAGACGACAGATTAATTTGTATCCCTTGAATCCGAGTCAGAGCTCGGAGGACTGGCACGCAGGCCAGCGACCGACCTACCATGGGGCCCCTGGTGTGGGGTGAGGGGCCAGGCGGGAGGAAAGGGCAACGTGTGGCTGGGGGAAGGTGGCTCAGCAGCTCTCCTGTGGGGTGGGTTTGTGTTGGAAAACCGAATCAAAGGGAATAAAGCCCTTGGGTAATTTCCCGGAGTAACTCATTAAGAAAGCCATCCGCAGGTTTCTCCAAATGATTCCCTATTCTTTCGTTCATTCGTTCATTCATTCACTCATTCATTCATTCATTTTAGTTTGGGCCAATGTTTGGGGCTTTTAGTTTCATAATTATGTAAAAGGGCTCTCACCCAACTTGCTTCTTTGAAGTTTCAAGGAATGCTTTGTCTCTTTTGTATGTTATAAATTGGTAAATGGGATGACCTTTTTCTTTTGGGTTTGCTTCTTACGGTTAAAGGAGCTAGTGTGTGTGTGTGTGTGTGTGTGTGTGTGTGTGTGTGTGTGTGTCTGACTTAATAACTAACAATGCACTGCAGTCCCTCCCCCATATCATCTTGGTTACTCTTGTAAGTTCTTCAGGCACATTTACCATGGTGATATATTTTTTTAAATGTTTTATTTACTTTTGAGAGAGAGAGCATGAGCAGAGGAGGGGCAGAGAGAGGAGGGACCGAGAATCCGAAGTGGCCTCTGCGCTGATAGCAGTGAGCCCGATGTGGGGCTCAAACTCATGAACCTTGAGATCATGACCTGAGCCAAAGTCGGATGCTTGACTGACTGAGCCACCCAGGTGCCCCTGCCATGGTGTTATTTTAAGGAATTCGTTTCAAAGAAAAGATGCCAATAAGAATATGCCCATGTTTTTAAAAAATTTTTTTAATTGTTTTAATGTTTATTTATTTTTGAGAGAGAGAGAGAGAAAGAGAGAGAGAGAGAGAGAGAGAGAGAGAGAGACAGCATGAGCAGGGGAGGGGCAGAGAGAGAGAGAGGGAGACACAGAATCCAAAGCAGGCTTTAGGCTCTGAGCTGTCACCACAGAGCCCGACATGGGGCTCGAACCCACCGACTGCGAGATCATGACCTGAGCCGAAGTCAGATGCTTAACCGACTGAACCGCCCAGGTGCCCCAGAATATGCCCATATTTTTTTTTTTTAACAGACCTTTCAGTTTCTTCCCTTGGAGTGTATGTTCTAGGACCTTGTAGATGTGAATGTAAATACAGGTGCCTATATATTATCACATACATCTCTAGAGATAAACAAGAAAGGCTTATGTTACACATACTGTTTTGTAATTTACTACCCCCCTGACTCTCTGGTAGGTGTTCTTCCTATGTGCTGCGGTGTTCTGGCGTGGATATGCCATATCACGTTTACCCATCTCCCTCTTGGGTGACATTTAAGTTCTTTTTAAGTTTTAAGCTCTACAAGTAAGTATGTGGGGGGGGGGGACGCCTTTTGTGTTTCTCTATGCGTTTATATATTCCTAAGGATGGGTTCCTAGAAACGGAATCCAGGGGTACACTCTGTAAATAGTGCTGGCTACTGCCAGGTGGCCTCAGGAGGGTGTTTACATTCTCACCAGTAGTATGACAGTCCCACTGTCCTCACATCTATGCCAGCTCTCAGCATTATCCACGTTTTAGCTTTTGCTGATCAGATTGCTTTAAAAAATTGGCATATCTACTAGTATTTCTTTACCTGCCCTTGAGGCTGTGCACTCTCCGTTCGTCTATTAGCCATCTTTATGTTTCGTGACACGCTTGGTCATTTACTGTATCCATTTTTCTTTGCAGTTCCCCCCCCCCCCCGAGTTTTAAGGAGTTCTTTGCAGTTGGGGACACAGAGGATCGCTTTAAAAGATTTTAGGGAAAAAAATCATCTTGATTGGCATTCCTGGCTGTCAAGGTCCACAGAAGATCAGTAGTCGGTAGTCGGTCTTCAAATTGGCACTGGTTAAAGGCTTGGGTTTTCTATTTTGTTTTTATTTAATTAGGTGAAATTTTCCCTCCTGGCTGGAAAGTCCCTGCCGTCTGTAAATGCATTATCATTTGTGCAGCACGGGTGAATCGTGATGTGCAGGGAAAAGTGAGCGGTGCCAGGCGGGGGTTGGCGCCTGTTGGAGCTGATTATCGCAGACATTCAGTGGGAAGCTGGGTCCCTTGCCTCATTTCTCTTAAAAAACCGTGGTCTCTCATGTCTTTAGCATAAAGGCACATGATCCATAAAAGAAGGGACAGGGAGAGTCTCTCAAGCCGTGTTGGCAGTTCTGGTTCATGACACTTCTTTATTCTGCCGGCATTTCCTAGACCAGTGTTGCTTCTTAAACTCTTGGCAGGTTCACGTTGGAGCCAGTATTCTTCTCTTCACGTCCAGAGCCTGCGGACCGTTGCCACCTTCCGTGTGGGTAAACAAACTGGACTTTGTTCAAAGGATGTCAGGGCAGTTACTGGGGACCCGGGTCTCAGCGCTCCCATGGCCCTTGATGACAATGGCAGACCGTTGATCAAGCCCCTGTAGGCCCCTTCATTCCACCAGGCCACCCTCACTGCCTCCACCAGCAGATGGCTTCTTTCTTTGCCTGTTCTGGAGCAGAGTCCCAGCCCAAAATGCCACCGTCTTTGGTACAGCTGTCACTACTCCCTGGATACGGAAAGAAACAAACAAAGGCCATGTGTAGGGTGCTGCTGGTTTGGGCTTTGCCCTGGGGAGAGGGGAAATCAGCCTCCCTGTGGATGGAGGCCTGAAGGCTTAAGTGAGGCCGCCTCCAAGCCGGTATGGAGCAGAAACAGAGGGCTGACTCTTACGGGTGTTTCGGCTACTTCTGCACCTGAATCTGGTTGGTTCTGCTCCCCCTCCCCACTTAACACGTGTCCATCCTTGATCTCTTGAGAGATTGGGTCATCACAGAATATTGGATCTGTCTCCTGGGCAGCTGTGCCGGATCTTGCGGGCAGCTCGCATCCCATACAGAGTCCGGATGCCCAAGAGCTCTGGAGGCAAGCTCTAACCTGCTGACGTTATGGTGGAGAGTTGGGCTACCTTTGAATTTTTATGTTCATCCATGAAGAATGATTGATTAAGCTCAAGCTAATCCAGGTGTTAAGATTGCTTTGTAGAAAATCCCAAGGTTCATAGACCTCTCAGGAAAGAGAATAATAATATGAATAAAAAATATTTTTGGTTCCTCTCCTCCTCCCATTTTTCAAATAAATGACTTCAGATCAAATTATTATCTGAGCATGAAGAAACATGTTTTTGTTACATAAATCTTAAGCTGCATACAAATGTGGACTGTCCCCACGGTTGAGGAATAATCCTGACTTGCAGGAGTCATCCACAAAAATATTTGGTGGAATGATTTTCATAGTATTTTCGCACAAAGAAGCAACCATCCGTATTTCCGTCCACCTGTGCTATTTATTCCTTCTTCCCTTCTTCCCTCCCTTCCTCCATCTATGCATCACAACAGACATTCTGTTTTTGGCTCTGTTTAGGACGTTAGGACACATTCCCTCCTCTGAGGTAAAAGCTGCTCATGGTGGGGAAGACAGAACGGGAACCGTGGAACACTCTGCGAGGTGAAGAGACAGAGGTTGGCATAGGTTATGTTGAGAGGTCTCATGGGGAGCTTGTAAAGTAACCTGGGGGGCTAGGACAGAACTATAGGAGAGATGGGCTGGCCAGGACACACAGGCCTTTGATTTCTTCCCAGTGTCTCCGCACTGAGCGGTCCCCGTTAGCGTGGCACCGTAGTAGCCCCAACCGGGAGGGAGACTAGTCTGCTGTGGGGCAGACTGGATGTATTAGAAATAATTTCTTTTTTTTTTTTTTTAATTTTTTAATATTTATTTTTGAGAGAGAGATACAGCATGAGCAGGGGAGGGGCAGAGAGAGAGGGAGACACAGAATCCGAAGCAGGGTCCAGGCTCCGAGCTGTCAGCACAGAGCCCGACGCGGGGCTCGAACTCACAGACCGTGAGATCCTGACCTGAGCCAAAGTCGGTCGCTCAACCGACTGAGCCACCCAGGCGCCCCATAGAACGGTATGTCTTGTGTAGAGTGGCATATTTTGTGCCTACATTACATCTAGTCTTTATATAATAGTAATTCTTCAGTAGTGAATAAGGATGCCCTTAACAGTGAACTCTGGCTAGTCGTATGGCCTTCATCTGCATGCTTATATGTGTGACAGTCCTGGAAGCTTCCACTGGCTTCTTCATCCTTTTAGGTTTTCCAGTGTGAGGGAAGCAGGACAAGAGCTTTGAGGTTTTCCCCTCTGTCACTGTGCAACTCTGGGACCAGATGGACAGAATAGCCCTTTAGTTCCCCAGGGAGCTTGTCAAGGTTGCCTTTGGTCCATCTCCATTTTATAGATGAGGAAACTGAGGCACAGAGGTTTAAGCCATTCCCGGAGCTGGGAACGAGTGGCATTAGAATTCAGAGTTTGTGGGCTCCCAGGCCGACCTGAGCGAGGCAAGCTCTATAATCCTTCCTTAATCTTTAATCGATTTCTTTTCTGGACCGTCATACGCTCCACAATCTGAAGAACCCAAACAGGTTAGTCTTCACGGTGTCAGCCCTTTGATTTGCCAAATCCGACAAGTCTCTTGCAAAGGTAAATTGCTCTCTCTGAAAGCCGAGCTCATTCAGACGTGCATACTGAAGCGGGGACGCCAGCAGTAAATACTGCTTAACTCTGGCACTTGCTAGATGTACAAACATCATTTGCTCAAGAAGTCAGCTAATTCCTCATGATGGAGGGCCTGTCTTCGTGCTCCATACGGAGGGAGGGTGCCCGCGTGAGCAGATTGTAGAAGCTGGATGGACCGGTTTAATGGATTAAGCTACTTAAGAAAATTTAAGAAGACGCACCAGTTAATATGTATTCCGCCCTTGCTTGGTTGGTAACAGGCTGGTGTTTTTGATTTCCCTAGCAGGGTTCCTCCCCTGATCGGAAGTGATAAGCCAGACAGCCGTTCATTTGCTGAGGTGTGATGGGAGATTGTGGTTAATGGAGTGAACCGGAGAGGCCCTTGCGTCCCTAGAGAGCAGGAGGCAGGTCAGATTCCTGGCCCCCTGGAGATGACTTTCTCCTGTTTCGGGGGAAGGTGGGACCAGCGGTGTCGAGCGGAGGCAGGAACAGTGTCATCCCGGGTCTGAGAACCTGGGATCCTCTGGCTAGCTTCCGTGCTGCCTTTTTGACCGCCTGGTAGATCTCTGGGTCCTAAGTCTCCCTGTATTGAACAAGGAGGAACTACCTTCGGTATCTGGCTTGGAGGGATGTTTTCAGTCCTATAGTGGAGGAGCTCTGTGTAAATCCCAGGTATTATTTTTAAATGCTGAAGAATGTATCTAGGACAGGCAGATGGTGAGTGTTTGCCTCCATGGGGACTGGGTGTGTGTCCTCAGAAGTAGGAATAGTAAGTTGAGAGCTAAAAAGGAACTTGGATGTCATCTGTTACTGCCTTATTCTACACACGGGGACACTGAGGCTCATGGACACAGAGCAGCTCCCTCCGATCCTGATGAACCCCACGTACCTTTCTCTTTTCATCTGTGTCCTAACCACGCTGTTCTGAGGAGTTGGTTCATGTTTATGATTTTGCTGCTGCTGAGGAGTCCTAGGGATGATCCAAGAAAGGCTACTTCTTTCTTTTTTTTATTTGTTTGTTTAGAGAGAACACAAGGGGAAAGGGGCAGAGAGAGAGAGAGAGAGAGGACAGAGAATCCCAAGCAGGATCCATACTGCAGAACCCGATGTGGGCCTCGAACTCACAAGCCGCAAGATCATGATCTTAGTCGAAATCAAGAGTCAGATGCTTAACCAACTGAGCTCCCTAGATGCCCCGAAGGGCTACTTATTTCTTTAGGAATTACCTAACCGAGACTGTTGTGTGTTAGAAGATACAAAGCCAGAGTCACATTGTGAGCTCCGTAACTATGTTCCCAGAACCCAGCGTCTGTCCCCAGAGTCTACATTTTTGCACCTGGGTGACATGTACTCTTAGCCAGCCAGCCCCGCTTGTCCAGGCTGCGCCCTTTCTAGGGAGGCAGGTAAAGAAAAGGGACAGTACCAGCTCTGTGAGGAGAGTCCGGGAGAATGTATGGAGGGCAGGAAGGAGGAACATACCAGTGCTATTTCTTGAGCCCCACGTATCTGCCAAGTACTCTTAACTATATTTACTTTATCTCTTTATCTGTGTATAGATATTATATCTCTATCCCTCAGCAACCCTGCCCAGAATGTGGACTTACCCCAGGTTTGTGAGTGGACAGTTTTAGCTCGGAGATGGTAACTCAGTTGTCTGAAGTCGCACAGCTATAGAGAAGCAGGCATTTGGCAGTTGTGATTGGGTGTGCCAGATCATCGCTGGGCCCCTTTACTTGGCCTCCTTGAGGAGGGGTGAGGGGGCAGATGGTACGGGCTATTCTGAGATGGACAGATTACCGCGGCTTTGCCCACCCTGACGTCTCAGGGAGTTCGTATTTAAAAAAAATATCTGCCCTTCTGGCTAGGCCTTGCTATTTTTGTTTTCGGAATGTCACGGCTTAATGAGTTGGGTGGGTAAATCTATCTTATGAGACGTGTTTATTTTTTCTTCCACAATTTGCTTCTACTCTGCAACTGTTGCTGCCTTTCAGAAAATGAAAAGAGCTCATAATAGGACCGAATTTCCCAGATGGATGTCCTTGCATTTGCTCTTTTTTTTCCCCAGCGTGAATAACTTGCCCCCTTTTATCTCTCATCCTTTTATAGTTGATGGGGTTTTTGAAGCTAGGATATCAGTGGTAAATGGTTCCATATGTCTTTCAGAGATTTTCTCAAATATTAGCATATTTTTTTGTTCTTTATAATAAATTTTATTAATGAAACATTTTTTAAGGGATGGGGAAGAGGACCAAGAATAACACGAAGGAAGCCTGTGTGCCTTCCACCTGGCTCCCTTGAATTCTGATATTTGGTCATGCTTGCTTCAGATTGTTTCAAAGAAAGAAATCTTATGTTTGCAGTTCATTGTGTCCCCTCTGATCCCATTCGCCAGACGGTGACCACGCTCCTGAATTTGCTATTTTTCTTTTCCTGTACAATGAAAAAAGAAATACTTTTGCATTTGTATCTACCCGTGAAAGTCTTCTAGTCTTCAGGCTTGACTTCAGTGATATTCTGCAACCTGCTCTTTCTTCACTGAGGATTGGGTTTCTCAGAATTGACCCGTGTGGATCCATGCCACCTCAGCTGATTAAGTTGAAGCCTTGGGTGCTGTTCCATCGTGTGGATGCAACCCTATTTTTCATCCATCCTGCTTTTGCTGAACATTGAGTTTGTCTTGCAATTTTCTATGCTAGTGGTACCAGCCGGGAACGTGCTCCTGCTGTTGTCTCTTGTGCGTTTCTCCCCGTGCCTGGGGTGTGCACCAGAAGATGATGGGCAGGTCAAAGGGTAGGAGCATCTGCGGGGTCACTAGGAGCTCCCAGGTCGTCGCTCCGAGTTCCTCCATCACGTGCAGCGTGCGTTCCTGTTGCGTCACATCATCTCGCTACTTGAGAATGTCAGACTCCACCTTTTTGCAAGTCTGATGGGTGCGAAGGAGAACTTTCTTGTTTCGTGAATTATGTTTTGATTACAAGTGAGACTGAGGACATCTGAAGTGATTGTTTGATATTTCTCGTCAGTGAAATCACCTGTTTGTACATTCTGTCCAGTTTTCTGTGGGATGGCTTGTGTTTTCTCATTCAGTCTTGTAGGAAAATCCTGGGTAGTGAGCTCTGTGGGTCCTAAATGTGGCAGATACAGCCTTTCAGTTAGTGGCTTACCTTTTAGGTTTGTTTGTGGTATCTTTTGATGAGCAGGAGTTTTACGCTTTAGTGTGGTTGTATTTCTCAATCTTTATGGTCTATGCTTTTTTTTTTTTTTTTTGAGTCTTATTTCGGAAATCCTTCCTTATCCTGAGCTCGTAAAGATAGCTTTTCGGCCTAATGGAAGCTTATTTTGTTTTTCTGGCCTTATTCCTTGGTTTGGTTTGGGATTTTCCATACGTGCCCTGCCTGGGTGTCTCTGTGTGGAGTGTAATACAGGTAATACAGGCTGCAGAACGGTTCCCAGTGACCGTAGGGATTATTACAGCCATCTCCGGGCAGATAGGGTTGAGCTGAACTTGGGGTCAGAGCAAACTCCTTCTTCTTGACCCTGTGGCTGTTTCTGAGACGTGCTTAAGTGCAGGGTTGATCGGCCCTCTCTTAAGCCTGGCTTATCTGCGGGCCTGATAAAAATTGGTCATAAAGCCGTCCCCTTTCTTGTCCTTAGTTTAGCTGCACTGCCTGATTCGCACTTCCTGCTGCTGCTGATTGAAGCTGAAAGGACAGAAGGGGCATGTGGGGAACAGCTCCTGCCCCAGGTTCTCCCCTGGGCCTGACACCCTGGGCCTGGTGTGCAGCCAGCCCTTGGCAAGGGCTCTGGTGTGTGCACAAGTTCATCTGGTGGTTCTTCGCTTCTGTTCTTTTCCTCCTGGGTGCTCAGAAGTGTTCTACAGACCCGATGTCATTTATCCATTGCATTTTGCACGGAAATCTGAATGGGTTCAAGTAGGGTTTGGGTAAAGTCATAAAACTTGAGAATGTCCCAGCTGGAAGGGTCCTGATGCATCATCCCTCTTTCAGTCAGTAAGCACTTCCTGAGTGTCTGCTGGGTGTCTGGAACCTTGCTAGTTGCTGAACACACGGGGAGCAGGACAGCCAAGGTCTGCGCCCTCATGGTTTTGGGGAGCAGCCATTGAACCACAGGGATCATTTCAGATCCTGAAAGTGGTGGGGATGTGGGATAGAGAGGAAGTGTCTTTGGATGATGCCCCCTAAGGTCATTTTGTTATTTTGAATAGACCTGCCATCTTCTAGCTTAGGAGTCCGTAAACTGTGCCCCATGGGCCAGAGCCAGCCCACTGAAGTCGCCTAGCTAAGAAGGGTTTTAACATTTTTAAATGGTGAAAAAAATTAAACATTTGCGATAGATTTTGATGATAGGGAACACTAACCTTGAACCTTATCAAGTGCAGTGTTACCTGCCCCCTCTCCCACCACCACCCCCCACCCCGTAATTCTATTCTTCTCATTAGTAGACCTGTATTATGAAAAATTGTTCTCAATAATGATCCTGTGTTGAATTTTACCAATGCATATTTTGTGGAACATTTTTTCTATCCTTTTATAGAAGTACCTGTCTTTAAAAACATTTTTTTAAATGTTTATTTATTTTTGAGAGAGATATAGAGCAGAAGCAGGGGAGGGGCAGGGAGAGAGGAAGACCCAGAATCTGAAACAGGCTCCAAGCTCTGGGCTGTCGGCACAGAGCCCAACACGGAGCTCGAACCCATGAACCGTGAGATCGTGACCTGAGCTGAAGTCTGACGCTTAACCTACTGAGCCACCCAGTTGCCCCAGTACCTTTCTATCTTTAATTTGGCTTCCTGTCTTGCACAGCCTAAAATATGTACTACCTGGTCCCAAAAGTTGCTAGCTGTGTGACTTTGGGCAGGTTGCTTCTTGAGTCTCTGTTTTCCTCAACTGCAAAATGGGCATGGCTGCCTAGTGCATGGGGCTGTTGTGAAGGACAAGAACTGATATGTTAAAGTCCTGTCATGTGTTGAGAGCTGCAGCAGATGTTAGATCATCCCTAGGGGAAGATCAATAATAATCAATTCCTTAAGGGCTGTTAAAGGGAGGGTCGTGAGGGAGGGGGAGCAGGGTGGGGCTCCGTGCCCACCCCTGAGGGTCAGCATCATGAGGAACAGCCCCCTCCAGCATTGCCATCCAGCCCCCTGAGCTGTGGACCGCGGACCTTGCAAGGGCTGCATCCCGAAGGCTCTGCAAATCCCCACGACGTTAACGCTCTTCCTACATAATTTTCCCCATGAAATGCGATGAAGCATAACTAAAAAATGTAAGTAACAGCTTCAGGCCCTTAATGAGGCTATAAATACAGGGCAGAAATAATTTCGAAAGCCATTTCCTGGTGAAGAACTGTCCCTTTCCTAGACCTCTTCACTTTCGCTTTGCTTGGCCCATCAATACTAGCCATTGGCTTTCTTTGCCAACTCATTTTAGGGAGGAAACAGAGCATTGATCATCTTGTAGCGGTTGCCGTTTTGCATTTCAAGGCAAAAGCAAACAAGAAACCTGCGTGGAGCGCAGAGGCTGCACGGACAGCGAGGCTCACTCCCTGCTTAGGAGACTTGCTCCATCCGTCAGCTGTTCCTGCAGCAACACTCTCTTCCTTCAGTGTCAGTGTGAGCAGGATACCCTGTACGTGTAAACATGGAGTCTGTGTAAATATGGAGTCTGTGAATGCCAAGGCTCAGCAGTCCTGGGCTCAACCTGTGAGGCGTTTTATGCCTTCTCACCCATTTCCCTGGGCTGTATCTTCCTTGAACGGATGGGTAAACGGGGTTTGGGGCCCCTGGAATGTTCTCCCAGGGAGGAGCTGTGTGCAGAGTCTAGACAGAAGTAGAGACCTGGCTGTGCATAGGTACTTGGAGCCAGAGGCACAGCCTCCCTCCGGGCTCACACATCCCCCTGTGACCGCTCCCTTTTGATGGCAGCCAGAACGTTCCCCAAAGCAGAGCTCAGCAGGAAGCAGTTTGGTGAGAACTGAACGGATCGGGGTTGTGCTTGGGACAGATGTCTCTGGTTCCGTCTGACACTGATGCCACCACGCAGAGCAGTCTGGGGTCCGAGGGACTTTTAGGGACTTTCCAGGGATGTTCGCAAACGAGTCCTTGCAGACCAGCCCACTTGGTGCTGTACATGTGCCCGTGCATGGAACGTGTGTGTCGAAGAAGCGAGTTCAAAGGGAAAACAGACGGTGGCTTCCAGCGGCTTATAGCGTTATGTTTGTTGGCACCAGGCAGTGGGAGGAGGTGTGTTAATTCTCCAGGGAGGGTTTTAGGGTAGCTCTGTTTGAGCGCTGAAAAACAGAACGCCAGGCTGTCGGCACGTACGTGGGCATGTCTTGCTTTGTTGTTCCTTGAGCCTGCACATGGGATTGTCGGGAGGCGAGGGATGAAAACAGAGGCGACTGGACAGAAATTGGGAAGGAGGGCCTGTCGATAGTTTGCAGATGTCGGTTCTGCATCGCGTCATGACAAGGAGTATCCTGGCGGAGAGCGGCAGAGGGAGAGAGGAGCGTGTGGGGGCCTCTGGCGGGGAGAATGGGTTTCCCATTTCTCAGCTGGAAAAGTCAACATCACTCACTGCGCGCGTTCCAGAAGGACAGTTTGGGAGGACGCAGCAGCTGTCTGTGTTTCTGCTGTTGCTCCGGGTGTGGCTCCCTCATCCGGGATAAATTCGTGGATGCCAGAACTTTTGGGAGAAGCTGCTGCTCGCTGTTTGCCTTTGCCTGTTGGGGGAGGACTTGGAATTTTTTTTTTTTCTTGGTGCAGATGGTATAGTTATTTTAAGTAAGTGATGTGCTGCAGTGAACATGGGCAACTCTTTTCATTTTTCAGCTTAATGAAAAAAAGAAAAGGGGGAAGGAAAAACCCCAGCTAGCCAACTGCGTGCTAATGCTTGTCTTTTTTGGATTCTAAATGTGTCCCAAGGCACTGAGATGGGATAAATATTTCAGCCACTAGAAAGTCCTGCTGTCGGGCTGAAAAGATTTCTTACCTCTTTTAAAGCAGATGGGGTAGTAATTTACGTGCACAAATCCAGACGCCCCCACGTCCCTTATTTTCAACTATGTATGTATAGATCCCACTGCCTTTCATGGGGATGAAGCAGGCAGGGGATGGAACTTTGCGAGGAAGAGTATGCAGGGTGGGAATAAACCATAAGCGAATGCTTGGCTGTCCTCTTAGAGCAGCCATGCATGTCTGTTGGGCCCTTAATCACCTCTTCGAAGACCCTGGCTCCCAATACACATTCTGAGGTACTGAGGGATAAGGCTTCAACATATTAAATTTTGGGGCGGTGAATGGGGGGCACAATTCAACCTGTCGCACCAGGTGAAAGGTGGGTGGAAGAATCAGTGTCCGTAAGTAGCAATGTATGGGGGCCTCCGTGCAGGGAAGACATTCATATTCTAGGAAACGAGGTTGCAAAGGTAGGCAGGGGCTGATCACGACAGGTCTTGTAAACCGTGGCACGAGTCTTAGATTTACTCATAAGGGCACTGAGAAGCCATCAGTAGCATTTTAAAATCTCGCTGCTGTGAGGGGACAGAACCTGGGGGGCATGGGAAAAGCAGGTTGGGGGGTTGGTTTTCCCAGACTTCCTCAAGGACTTCCTTGGCACTACAGACGTTTCGGGCTGGATACTTCCGTGTGGTGAGGGGCGGCATTCCCAGCCTTGATTCTCTAGAGGCCGCCACCAAAAATGTCTCCCGGACATCGCCATGTGTGCCCCAGGTGGGCACAATTGTCCCCTGTTGGGAACCACTGGTTTAAAATAATTTTGTTTTAATGTTTATTTATTTTTGAGAGAGAGAAAGGGAGAGAGAGAGAGAGGGGTAGGGGCAGAAAGAGAGAGGGAGACCCAGAATCCAAAGCAGGCTCCAGGCTCCAAGCTATCAGCACAGAGCCCAATGTGGGGCTTGAACCCATGAACCGTGAGATCCTGACCTGAACCAGAGTCGGATGCTTAACTGAGTAAGCCATCCAGGCGCCCCAAGAACCATTGGTTTAGATGGGATCGTTCCAGTTTAATAAAAGCGCACTGGATGGGTTTCAGGAAGATTTTTGAAGACAAAGCCTACAGGATTTAACTTCTCTTTGCCTTGGTTTCTCCTCACGCTTTTGAGGTTGGTGATCTTGTCCCTTCCCTGAAGCACAAGGCTCCGTGCCGTCTGCGTTTATAATGGAGTTGCTCAGGAGCTCACAAAGAGCGCTCCTCTGTGTTAGCCTTTGCTGGGCCCGGGGATCCCTGGTCCTGCCGGTGAAGCACCTCAAGCCTATGCTGGCAGGGCCACCTGTGTATGACGGATGTGGTACTTGGTCTTTGTGCCGTGCCCTTTCACTTGTCAGAGCCTTGCACGCCCAGCCTGTCGACTGACTCTCAGAGCAAGCACTCTGGAATCCAATCTGGCCCATTTTCTGGCTCTGGAAATCTGTTTATCCGAACAGGATTTCACAGTTGCAGTGACTTTTCTAGGGGGCTTGCCTTCGAGGAGGCAGCTCTACAGAGGCATATGTGGGTGATTTCCAAACAAAACAGAGTGACAGTTGCCTTCTGGAGCCCGGAGGAATTCCCTGGGAGCTTGCTGGTGAAGCCCAGAGCAGTTGTAAGGAAACAGCTGGAATGGGTGGGCGGTCTGGGTTGTGCCTTCCGTGGCTGGCTGGGATCCAGCACCTGACTGCCCTTCTGGGCTTCTCTCCTGTGATTCCCCTTGTCCTGTGACTGCGCTCACCCAGAGGTGTTGAATCGGTTTCATGCTTTTCTCTGGGTTGCTGGAGGCTTTCTGGAGTCCGGTCTTGAGAGGGATTCTTTTACTGAGTGTGGGCTCAGTGGACAGGGCACCATGTCTGGTAATGGCTGACCCAGGGGTGGGATAGGTGAAATAGCAACACAATGTGTCTGCAATTCCTGACGGTCAGAGCCGTGAGGGTTTTTTATTCTATACCCTTCAGTGCCCTGGGCTGAACCTTCCTGTGCTCTTCAGGCCTGAAGAGCCTTATGTTCTATCTCTCTGTGTATTAGCATGCACTGTAAATGCCACTTCTTCCCTGGAACCTTCTGTGACATGTTAAAACTTGACTTTACCTTAAGAACGTTGGGAACCCATTCAGTGGCTTTTTAAAGTGAGAAAGAGTCACGATCGATTTGCCCTTTAGAAAGATCCTGCTGGCCACGGAGGCGTGGCGGGGAGGCGGGGAGGCGAGGAGGCCAGGCTGGGAGACTGGGAGCAAGGTTGGTGCGAGGTGGCGATCCCTTGGGCTGGAGTCAGGCCTGTGGCATTGAGACTGGCGTGCAGGGCTCAGCTGTTGGCCCTCCAAAGGGGATGATGGAGCGAGGAGGGGTCAAGAGAGATGTTCAGGATACTAGTGTGGGGAGTAAGGCAGGGCGAGGCCCTTCACTGTAGCCGTTGTTATGGAATTCTTCAGCGACCTACAAAAGTTTGTTTCCAGGAGGGAGATGTGCACGCATGTTACTCAGCGTGGCGGGGTGGATGGTCTGCGAGGAAAATCCACGGCCGATGTGGTGCTGCCTGCCTAGGGCTGCGTCCTTTCCAATTTCTTGTTGCCTGTTTGTTCCACTTGTAAAATACTTTTAGTGCCATCCCAGTAGTGCTGGAGCTGCCACAGCAGAGTAAGGGCTCATTTCTGCTGGGAAAAGTCAGGGAACAGTTCAGACAGAAAGTTACATACACACTGTATGCAAAAGGGTACGCAGGGGTTTCCTAGGACACTCACGGGTCGAAGGGCATTCTGGGTAAAATTAAGAAGCTACGTAAAGGCTAGCGTCATGAAAAAGAGGTCACGTCCGGGATCTGGAGTGAGATGCTTCTCTTTGGCAAAGCTTGTGAAAGAGGGTCCTTGGCCCTGCTGTCTTCCTCTTGCTCCCAGGCAGGTCTGGACACCCCTCTTTCTCTGCACATGGGAGTAAGACCACTGGCATAGCCTCATGCCTTCCTGGGCTGCAGGGAGGAGCCCCACCTTTCACCTCTGCATCCTTAGGACCTACACAAGTGTCTGGTCACAGATGTTCGATGAATGGCTTATTGAAGATTCAGAGAGGACCCCTTGAGGGCCTGGTCTTTTCTTCTCCTTTTCCCCCAAAACAACGTTACTTCCAGATGGCTCCTTATCTCCTGGCTGCTGAACACACTGGCTCAGACTGATGAGATTCATTAGATTCTGGCTCCCTTGAAAATCTGTCCCCAGGGTCCATTGGTGGATGAATTCAGCAGCCCCGTCCCCACGAAGAGCCTTTGCTCTTCTCTGTTTGCTGTCCAGCCTAAGACTTGGCCTTTTCTCATCAGGTCCTCAGCATTTGGTGACTGTGCTCGGACTGTGCCCTGGAATCTAAACCCTGGGGCTTCATTCTAAACCTCCAGGAGTTCTTGGCAAATAGTTCAGTGACCTTGGTGCCCTGAGTTCAAGTTTCAGTTTGGCCTTTCCTCCCCATATGACCATAGGTGGGTTTGTGGGCTAAAGTGAGATGGTCTCCCGGTGTTCCTGCTGACAGGCCCAGGTTCAAATATCTGGTGATTGTAGGGCCACAGGGTCTGAGGCCCGGAAGGAGCCCATGATTCCTGCAGTTGGATGGATTGGGAGTCCAGAGCTCACTCCTGTCCTGGAACTTTCATTTTTAGCCACAGCTGATGGCCTGGAAAGAATTTGGGTTTTATAACCAACGTTTTTTTTTTTAATTTTTATTTCTTTTTCTTTAAAAATATTTTTTTTTTTTTTAGAAAGAGAGCAGGGGAGAGGGGCAGTGGGAGAGGGAGAGAGAGAATCTCAAGCAGGCTCCGTGCTCAGTGCAGAGCCTGATGCTGGGCTCTATCCCATGACCCTGGGATCATGACCTGAGCAGAGATCAAGGGTCGGACACTCAACCAAACTGAGCCACCTAGGTGCCCCACGACCAAGCTTTTTGACAGAGAAAGAAGAAAGTCAGTGAACATCAGTTGTGTGCCAAGCACTTGCTACAGGCTTTCCCTGTATTTTTCCATTTAGTTCTCTTAGAATCTCCAGGGTGGGGGTTGGGTGGATTATTGGTCCATTTTGCAGATGAGGAAACTGAAGCCCAGGGAAGTAACGTTGCCTACCGGAAGTCTCACATATGTGAGCCATGTCGAACAAGAGCCCCATCGGTTGTGGGAGCTCGCGTCCCTGCCGCCTCCGCCTGTCTCATGTCCCCGTCCCCTCTCTCTTCTGCAGAGAGCCAGCTGCTCCCTGGAAACAACTTCACCAATGAGTGCAACATTCCAGGCAACTTCATGTGCAGCAACGGGCGGTGCATCCCCGGGGCTTGGCAGTGTGACGGGCTGCCCGACTGCTTCGACAAGAGTGATGAGAAGGAGTGCCGTGAGTGGCCTGGCCTCTTGCTGGGGTGGGGGGGGGGGAGATCCTGGGGCAGAGGGGAGGAGGGCCTGATCCGGCTCAGACCCTGAACACCCCACGTGCTGCAAGCTGGTGCGTTTGTTTGGGCCTCCGGCCAGCCGCCCTGCCTTCTCCACTCCGCAGCTGTGCCTGGGAACAGCGAGGTCTGTGCAGAGACAGGAGTCTTGGTGGGGACAGAGTCACAGTCTCAGGAGAACAGAGGTCCCTTCCAGCAGGCTCTACTAAACCCCACCCTGAGGCACTGCTTTTTGCATTCCATGTGAGGACTCCGAGACTCCCAGAGGTTACATGGCTGCGGTGTCCCCCCAGCGAGCAAGCAGCAGATCTGGATTTGAATTCAGGGCTGCCTGCCTGACCCCAAGGCCCCGGCTGGTGATCATCTTTCCCATCTCGTACATGGTGGAATGTTCTTAGTGACTAAATACGGTGTAGCGTCATGCCAAGTATACGGCCCAGGGCTGGTGGTGACTAGACGGCAATTTGCTCTTGTCGGCCCTTCTCTCTGCTAATATGGCGTGGGCAAATGGGGGTGGTTCTTTCTTACCCTCCCCCCCGCCTTCTCCTTCTTCGGCCTCTTTCCTATTTTGTGCCCTCGAAATCTGCAGACGTGAGTCGAGGGCGTCCGGGGTGCTGGACGATCACGCTCCCCGCCCCGTGGAGTGCGTTTCTCTTCCATGGTGTGGCACCGCAGAGTGAGCTCGGCCGTGGCACCCTGGCAGGCAGGAAGCACACCTGAGGAGCGCTGGGCCTAAGGGTGTTCTAATGGGTCACTGCCTTGGGACCACACAGCTGGCTGGACACTGGTTCTTGGCTTGTCTGTGGGCTTCGGGCACCAGGCCACAGGGCCTCACTGACAGGAGAACCGTGTGTTCTGGCTCCGAATCTTCCAGAGAGGGCTCTGGAAGCCAGCCGAGGAAATGGCTGAGAGATGATAATTTGAACTTTGCCGTGGCTGTTACTGGGATTTGACACACGGGAAGAAGAACTGGGTTTGGAGCCCAGTCTGGAGCCAGCACGCCCCCACCTTCATGATGCTCTCCCTCAGACAGGCTGCTCGCTCAGAGATTGGCCCCTTGTCTGTCCCAGGGCTCCAGGATCCCCCACCTGCCTGCTCCCACTCCCCAGGGAAGGTTTGGGAGGGGGTGAGTTAGGAATATGTTGTGTTTATTCCGCGTGTGGGGGGAATATTCATTTTGCTTGTTGCAGGTGACTGTTTTTCTAAATGGACCAGCATACGTAAGGCGTTTTCATTTTTCAGTTTTAAACACGGTATTAATAATGTCTATTTCAGCTTTCTCTGTTTCTTGCTCTTTAAAATTGCTACAAACGTAACGTTTGTAATTTGAGTTACATATGTGATTGTATGGGTGAACTCTACAGTCTGTCCAGTTTTGGGGTGTCTGGGTGGCTCAGTCGGTTAAGCATCTGACTTCAGCTCAGGTCATGATCTCACAGTTCATCGGTTCGAGCCCTGCATTGGGCTCTGTGCTGACAGCTCAGAGCCTGGAACCTGCTTTTGATTCTGTCTCCCTTTCTCTCTGCCCCTCCCCAACTTGTGCTCTGTCTGTCTCTCTCTCAGAAATAAATAAACATTAAAAAAAAAAAGAATTTAGAATCTGTCCAGTTTTGAGCATTATTAAAACTACACAAATATGTGGAATGACCATTTTCAGAATATGGTATGTATTTGAACTCTGGTTAACACAGATTGTCTTTAGCTGAGCTGGGACTATTTAGCACCGGGTCCGTTTATGAAAGAATACACGGTTTGGAGTTGAGACTTAAGTTTTATTTCCAGCTTTGTCAATAGAAGCTGTGTAATGTTAGGAGATTCTGTGTCTTGTGTCAGTCCAGTTCCATGATTTCAGAATTCATGCACAACCTGGAAAAGGTGATGGAAAGAGAATTAAAAAAAAAAAAAAAATGCCCAGCAGCTGCCTGGCGCTATTTAGTTTGGTTTGGAACAGGCTTGTTTTGGCTGTTCTCATTTTTGTCTCCTCATTTCCTACCCTTAACCCCCAAGCGTAGTAAGGACTTGATTGGCATTTACTTAGTGTTTTGATCAAAACATAATTTCAGGGGCGCCTGGGTGGCTCAGTCAGTTAAGCATCTGACTCTTGATTTTGGCTTAGGTCATGATCTCAGGGTTGGTGAGACCAAGTCCCCCGTCAGGCTCTGCACTGATAGTGTGGAGCCTGCTTGGGATCCTCTCTCCCCATCTCTGTGCCCCGTTTCCACTTGTGTGCACTCTCTCTCTCAAAATAAATATTAAAAAAAAGACCCAAAAGCCCCACAATTAAAAAAAAAAAAAGTGTATGCACAAACACACCCATTAAAGAATCTCTCCTCGGTTGACCTTCTTTTTTTTTCCTTTTTGTCTTTAAGTTATAAAAACAGAGCATTAAAAAGCTTAGGTATTAGAGGGAATGAAAAGAGGTCGCTTTTCTAAAACAAATTCTACTTGCCTTTTGAATCTCTTACGTATTCCTTCCCAGTCTAGGACCTGATGGTCTGAGCACTGGGGAAAGACTGTGCAAATCCCTCGGCCCAGATCACATGCTCTGTGATCTTAGAGAAGGTACCAGGATATTCTAGACGTTAGCCACTGGGAAGATTGAGTGAGAAGTCCCTAACCTCATGGTGCCTCAGTTTCCTCCTCTCCAAAATGAAAAGAATAAGGCTTCTGGTAAGCATTGTTGTGAAGCTTAAATGCACCTTAAGCACACAGCACAGTGCCTGGGCGTAGTAAGTGGCTTGTAAACATTAGCTACTATTGGTCAGTCTCCACAAACTGTTTTATACAGACGTCGTCATGGCGATGGGTGATTGAGTAACCCATTTGTTTCTACTTCATATGAGAGGCCCTTTGCCACGTGACCATATTTAGCCTTCACGGTTGTTGTTTTGTGAGGTTGCTCACTGGTGCATCAAGTTGGTACCATGTAACCTAACCACTCCTCTCTGGTGGGGTGTTCACACGTTTGGGGTCAGTTAAGGAACTTATCCATACCCGGAGGACAGCGTGCACAATGATTTCAGCTGGAGCCAGCTGAGGTCGGCCAGGCCAAGGTCTTCAACTGCACCGTCTTTCCAAGGGCACCTAGAGAGTGGCTCCCGTAGAATTCGTGCCACTTCGTGTCCTTTCTTTGATTCTTTGGAACAACGTGGTACTTCCCGGGAGGAGAGTGAAGGTGCCTGATTTCCTCACCTCGGAGAGCTGATTGCCTCAAGTATCCTGTGAAATAGCTTTGCCATTTACAAGGTTGTACACTTAAAAAAAGAGAGTTCTTGCGCCTTCCAAAGGGTGAGAGAAGAGTCCAGAGAGCTGTGTCGTGGTGGGATATGATGCAGTGAGAGGCTATTCTGTACCCACGGCAGAGCAGAGGTTTTTCATAAGACAGGAAGAAACTTTTTTTCATTGTAAACATAATAAAAATCACATGCTGTAAAACTTGGAACGAGGAGGAGAAAAACAATGGCATTGCACCTGAAGTCTCAACTCTAACAGAACCACCGTTAGCTTCTTAGAAGTTTTTATTCAAGGTTTTTCCCAGTTGTAATCACTGTGGGAATACAATTTTATATTTTGATCTTTCGAGGTAACATTTAACCTTTTTAACATTTTAATGTATTTTTTTTCATATTTCTCTATGAGTTTTAATGCCTAGAAAAACAGTCCACTGACTTGGTATAATATAGTTTGTTTACTCCTTATTTGGCATTTGCTTCCAGTTTTTCATTGTTAGAAATAGTGTTCAGAGTTGTGAACATGAGGGTGGATATGACTTTCTCCCTGTTTTGAGAGATTTTCTTAGGCTGAGTTCTCAGAAATGAAATTACTAGGTCAAGGGACAGGAAGCCTTTTTTGGTTCTTGAAACAGATGCCCACTTGTTTTGCTAAAGGTTGCACCAGTGTGCTCTCTCACTGGCAATGTGGGAGAATTCTGGTTTTATTTTAGTCTTGGCAGCATTGAGGAATATCTTTAAAAATATTTTTTCTGGCTAATAGAAAAGTTATATATTTTTATTTTTATTTTTTTTTTATTATCTAAAGAGGTTGAGTGTTTTCCCAACCCCTATTCACTAGTCTTGTTTCTGACTTGGTGAAATGTCTATTAATGGACCAGAATAAATTTCCACCCGGGTTGAGTCATTAAATTTTCCACCTTGTGAATCTGGAGAACCTCCTCCTTAGAATTTTGAGAGAAGAGGCTCCTTTTGGGATAGTTTGAGTGAATTTCTGCTTTTGGTTGGTAAAATGACCCAAATGGTCATTTTATCCAAATAATTTTTGGTGGGGGGGGGGTAGTAAAAGGAATAGAGATATTTTAGAAAAACGTAGAAGCCCCATGAAAGCACACATTATTTGGGAGCTTTCTCTAGGTGGCACTATCCCCGGCACTTTGTACTTATTAACCCATTTGATTGTTAGGAGCCTTATGAGGAGAAGACCGTTGTCATTTTCAGATGACGAAACTGAGCCGCAGAGAGATTATGCAGAGCTCGCCTATTGTCCCAGAGAATAAGTGCCCTTCACCTTCCCCATCAGAGACCACCTGTCTGTCTCTCCCTGGATCTGTGTTATTCTGCTCAATCAGATTCTCCTGTATGTTATCACTACTAACCTGCTCTTTTTTTTTCTTTTTTAAAAAATGTTTATTTTAGAGAGAGAGCAGAGGAGGGGCAGAGAGAGAGGGAGACAGAGAATCCCAAGCAGGCTCCATGCTGTGGACAGCACAGAGCCCAAGGCTGGGCTTGAACTCAGGAACTCTGAGATCATGACCCGAGTTGAAATCAAGGGTCGGACACTAAATGACTGAGCCACCCAGGCGCCCCTCTACAAACGTGCTTTTTTTAGAAGAGTTAGAAATGTCAATAATGTTCTTCTATGTAAATGATTTCTAAAATGGCCATTAGCGCTATGAGTCTCCGAAAGGAGAGACTGTACTGTAATTACTGCCACAAGCTGTAATAAAGCAGCAGTTCAAATATCTAGAAATATCACACATGACCTGGAATCACGAGCCTTAAGATCTCCTTCCAACTTGGTGTTGGATTTTAGCTGCCATTTATCTGTGTCCTGACCAAATGGGGGAGAGATCTTGGAAGTTTGAGTTCTGTGTCGCAAAGTGGTTTTCTTCTTTGATAAATGAAATCGATCAATATCTTTGATGAGGCATGTACAGATTTTCAAATCTCAGGCCCTTTGTGCGTGTGTGTGTGTGTGTGTGTGTGCGTGCACGTGCGCGCACATGTAGATGGAGTGGAGAGGAGATGGGGATAAATTCAAGGATCTTGTCAAATGATAAGATTTCTGTGACTCTCCCAAGTCCAGAGACAGAAAAGGACAAAAATGGAACCTGAATTTTATTTGCTTGTACTGTTTCCAACCATTTCTTGAGCACGACTGGTCATTGCTCCTGTGCGATGGCAGAAATCCATGAGAGGGTTGAAAGGGCGAGTTTGGAAAAAGGATCACCAAGAAACATAAAAGGGGGAGGAAAGGGGAGGGTTGGGGGTGGGGACAGAAACTCTTCCTTTCTTTTTGATCGTCTTTCTCATCTTCTGCCTCTGGGTGGCGCCACATGTAATGTTTTCTTGTAAGCCTGATGCTACAGGGCTAGCAGAGAGAGCGCACAAAACTGGAGTCTGAGGTATTATCCTTATCAAACTTCAGCAGTAGTTCAGCTATTCCACCAGGGCCCTCGTACCTGGCTCATGTGCAGAATTCCCCAGAAAGTCGGGACGTGGAAATTTGGATGCAGAGGTACGGACAGGGGGAAGATGGCCGTTTGAAGCCAAGGAGAGAGGCCTGGAAAAGACCCGTGCTCACCACCCTCAGAAGGAGCCAACCTGCCGATACTTTGGTTTGGGACTTTCGGCCTACCGGACGGTGAGATGATACATTTCTGTCGCGGAGGCCACCAATGTGGTGGAGGCCACAGCTCTAACAGACTCATCCAGACATCCACCCAGCTCTCCTTTGTTTTCTAAAATGATTACGTGGTGAGTGACAGCCACCCTGCCTACTGTGTAACAGGGTGACATTCACAGGCATCCCACTTCTGCTTCTTTTCTTTAATAATTGGAAAGCAAGAATGTTACTCTTCTAGGTTGAATTGCATCCCCCCCAAAAGATATGTTGAACTCCTGAGCCCCGGTGCCTCAGAATGTGACCTTATTTGGAATTGGGATGATTGAGGTTGGATTAGTTAAGATGAGGTCGTACTGAAGTAGGGTGTCTTTATAAGAAGACAGCATGAAGAAAGGAGGGAAGAGGGCCTGGTGACAGCAGAGGCAGGATGATGCAGCCGCGAGCCAAGGAGTGTCAGGCATTGCTAGCCACCACTGGAAGCTGAAGAGACGCAGGGAAAGGCTCCACGCAGAGTCTCAGAGGGAGCATGGCCCTGCCGACATTTTGATTGTAGGCTTCCGGAAATGTGAGAGAAGAAATTTCCGTTGCTCAAAGGCGCTCAGTTTACATTGCTTTGTTGTGGCAGCCCCGGGAATCTATCCACTTACTTCCCAGGGACTGTTAAAGCCATCTGGGCTTCAGTGGGCCTTTCATCACACCCCTCCCCTGCCCCCCCACCATGCCGCCGGGCCTCTCTCTGGGAGTCATGCCCTCCGTTCCTGCTCATGTGATTGAGATGTCCTTCTCCTCCAGAGCTGAGACCTGGCAAGCCATGGTTAAGGGCTGAATTTCAAAAGCTTTCTGAAGAAGTTGAACTTCACAAAACAAAACTGGAACTTACAAGAGTCTAGAGAATATCACTGTGGTTTATCGCTATGTCCATTAAGCCCTTCGGAGAAAAACTCACTTGCCTCCATGGCATTCACTGTGCAGAAGAAATCCAAGACCCATGGGTGTTAATGTTGCCTCTTTTCTGACTTAGGCTTTTTGTTTGTTCCTGTACTCGTCTTTAAACGTCTTGGGTGATTCCAGGCATGCCCCCTGCTTCGCTTACTGTGTTTTATCTCAAATGTGAGACCATAAATCCTGTAGTTAGGAAGAGGGGCCTTGGGCCAGCCTCCATTTATGACCTCGGGCTCTGGGCACCATTTTGCCTTACTCTGTCCCTATTTCCTCATCGGTAAGAGGGGGATAATCTACCTACTCCAGGGGTGATATTGAAATTACTAGGTCAAGGGTGCTATGTCCAGGCCATAAGCCAGTTAGGAATGAGCTGACCTTAAACAGTAGGCACTGTTTGCTGGTACACAGAGGGTAAAGATCAGCTCTGCTGACCACAGGACATTGTTGTCTTAAATGAGCCGATGTGTGTGAGGCTTAGAACTGGGGGCCTGGCATGTGTTAGGCATTCAGTAAATGCCAGCTGACATTTTCCCTCGATAAGCAGTAATGACATTACACCGAAACCCAAGTCTGTTGCGACATTGCTGGCCCGTGCAGTGCGGACACGACTGGTCCAGCCCGCCCCTTGCCTACCTCCCCTGGACCCTCACGTTCCCTTCTCCTCCACCCCTTCTCTTCCTGCTCTCACTTACAGAACCAAAGCCATAGCAACACCTTCTTTGGTTGGGTCAACATCTTCTCTTCAGTTTAGAGAGTCTTGAGCCAGGAGCTCTTAGGAAATTCTCTTCGGCTTCGAGCTCCAGCCACATGCCAGAGCCAGTGCACAAGGGGAGGAAACAAATATTTGAGGGTCTGAGATGAGCCTGGCAGGGAGGGAAGTTTGGAAGTGGCTCTCCTGCATGCGGCTGGGCCCCACTGGCTAATGGCCCTGCGGTTGGTCTCTGCCTGCAGAGCGGCCGCGTCAGCTTGCTCCCGGCTCTGCCACGGCCCCGCACAATTAAGCACGTAAGTGGATTTTGATGATGGCATTTTGCTTCATTGCTTGAACTGTCTTCTTCAGTCCCCACGGCCGCTACCCCGGGGTGGGAACCTGCACGGCGCCCTGCGGTGGCCTCCAAGGTTTTCGGCCTAGAATTCATAGAAATGACAGTCTTCCCCGCCCTCTTTCTGCCCCCAGATTTGCACCTTGTGCCCTGCGCCCATAGTGAGGAGAGACTTTCGGCCCTGGTGTTGAGATCTCGGCCTAAATTCCCAGGTAGTCCCCTGACGGCTGGATACAGACACTTCTGGCTTGTCAGGTTCTACTCGACCTAACACGAGTTTGACCTTGTGTTAACTTTTCTAAAAGGGCCCCGTAGCTGTTGGAAGATGCCGGCAATTTTACACTGCGAAGGGAGATACAGAGTGCTCTGAGTGTATCAGTTAGCTAGGCCTGCTATGATAAGATACCACAGACTGGATGGCATTAAACCACAGAAGTGCATTCTCTCATGGTTCTGGAAGCTAGATGTCCAAAGTCAAGGTGACGACACGGCCATTCTGTCTCTGAAGCCTCTACGGGAGGGTCCTTCCTCGCTGCCTTGCTGGCGTTCCTGGGTTTCCTCGGCTCGTGGCTGGAACACTCCAGTGTCTGCCTCCACCTTCACGTGGCCCTTTCCCTGTGCATCTCTCTCTGTGTACGGATTTCCCTCCTCCTAAAAGGACGCCCATCGTTGGATTAGGGGCCACCTTAATCCATTATGACCTCACCTTAACTAGGTTACATATGCCAAGACCTTGTTTCCAAGTAAGGTTCCATTCACAGGTTCCAGAACACAACCTGCCCCACTGGGTCCGTACAGAGGAGGAAGCATGGGCAGTGACCAGCAGCTACCACGGCCCTCTGGAGGTCCGCGGGCCGTGTGCGTTCTCACTGTATCCACTCGGGGGATTTTGTTGTCGTTTGTTTTACCCCTGCCTTTAGAGCATGATGGTCGTGGAACAAGAGCAGGTGTGTCAGTAGATCAGGAGTGGTTTGAAAGCCCGGGGAGAGTGTATTGTATGAGAAAATGAAGCATTTTTTAAAAACTCAGCTCTTTTTAAAGAGTTTTTTAAAAATTCACCTGGCATCTTGATTTGGCCATTTCCATGATGAAAAGGTACTCAGAGTGCTGGTGAGTGTGCAGGCAGCCTGTGACAGTTCTTTGCCTTGAAGGGCCTCAGGGGTGGCTCTATTACTGCATCGGGCCGATAGCTCTCCGCCTTCCAGCCCACCTAGAGGAAACTGGGAGGCCTCCCGGCCATGTTGGGCTGTAGTCAGGTCCCCTCTGTCCTGCTCAAGGACACTAAAAGCACCAATTAGTTGCCACTGTTTCTGAATTGGGAACTTGCACGTAAAAGTCAGGATTATCAGGTATTCTAGAAAAATCAGAGTTAGTGTTAGGTTGCTTTCTGCACTCAGGGTACCTTGCTTCCACTCTGCATCTGTCATGCATTTCACCATCCTGTTCGTGCGAAGGCCTCCAGTATTTCTTTCGTTCTGAGACACACATCTTTTCATGTTTTCAGAACTCTCAAGTGGAGACGCCTCTGATAATGGATGGGGTAGGAAAACGTGGTGTCCTCGTTTAATTGGCCAGGTTTTTTCCTTTCTTAGTTGTGCATAAAAGAGTGGCGTGCCTTGCAATCCACGTGTGTTGGATTCAGTGAGATAGAATTTTCTCCGATTGTTAGCATGGGATGTTTCAACCAAAAGTACAGACATTTCCAAACAGGTAGAGTGTTCCGTGTGTACATTTTCCTTAGGGTGCTTGAGGGCAGGGTGCACGTGCAGAATTTCCAGGGTTGGGGGGACGGGAGGGTGGCTCTGGAATCACACTACCTGGCTTGGGTCCCGGCTGTGTCACAGGTGAGTTTGGGGACGTGGGTGAGATACTTAGCCTCAGTTTCCTTAAATCCCATGGAATTGTTATGAGGATTAAATGAGCTAAAACCTTGACAACCTTTTAAGTAGCTGCTGGCACATAGTCAGCACTGAATAAATGTTAGCTGTATCCTTACTGGCTGTGTGGAGGCACATTTCTGGTTTATCGATTTATTTTTTTAATGTTGGCTTATTTATTTATTTTGAGAGAGAGAGAGTGGGGGAAGAGCAGAGAGAGAGAGAGAGAGAGAGAGAGAGAGGATCTAAGCAAGCTCCACGCTGCCAGCCAAAGCCCACTGTGGGGCTCGAGCTCACGAACCTTGAGATCATGACCTGAGCCTAGGTCAAAGACACGTAACCGACTGAGCCACCCAGGCTTACGCATATCTGGTTTAGATCCCAGATCCGCCACTGGTTAGTCCCTTCTTTTCACGGAGCCCCAGTTTCTTCATCTGTGAAATGGGAACAGGTTTGAAAAGAGGTGTGTGAAAATCACATGTGCAGGCGCTGACGTCTGGTGCATAGTAGGCGCTTCAAAGAACACACTCTCTGAGGGGATGGAGAACTATTTATCATGCTCCTGGAAGCCAAAAGAAAGCTGGAGTAGCCATACTTATATCAGACAAACTAGACTTTAAATTAAAGGCTGTAACAAGAGATGAAGAAGGGCATTATATAATAATCACAGGGTCTATCCACCAGGAAGAGCTAACTATTATAAATGTCTATGCGCCAAATACCCGAGCCCCCAGATATATAAAACAATTACTCATAAACATAAGCAACCTTATTGATAAGAATGTGGTCATTGCAGGGGACTTTAACACCCCATTTACAGAAATGGATAGATCATCTAGACACACAGTCAATAAAGAAACAAGGGCCCTGAATGATACATTGGATCAGATGGACTTGACAGATATATTTAGAACTCTGCATCCCAAAGCAACAGAATATACTTTCTTCTCGAGTGCACATGGAACATTCTCCAAGATAGATCATATACTGGGTCACAAAACAGCCCTTCATAAGTTTACAAGAATTGAAATTATACCATGCATACTTTCAGACCACAATGCTATGAAGCTTGAAATCAACCACAGGAAAAAGTCTGGAAAACCTCCAAAAGCATGGAGGTTAAAGAACACCCTACTAACGAATGAGTGGGTCAACCAGGCAATTAGAGAAGAAATTAAAATATACATGGAAACAAACGAAAATGAAAATACAACAATCCAAACGCTTTGGGATGCAGCGAAGGCAGTCCTGAGAGGAAAATACATTGCAATCCAGGCCTATCTCAAGAAACAAGAAAAATCCCAAATACAAAATCTAACAGCACACCTAAAGGAAATAGAAGCAGAACAGCAAAGGCAGCCTAAACCCAGCAGAAGAAGAGAAATAATAAAGATCAGAGCAGAAATAAACAATATAGAATCTAAAAAAACTGTAGAGCAGATCAACGAAACCAAGAGTTGGTTTTTTGAAAAAATAAACAAAATTGACAAACCTCTAGCCAGGCTTCTCAAAAAGAAAAGGGAGATGACCCAAATAGATAAAATCATGAATGAAAATGGAATGATTACAACCAATCCCTCAGAGATACAAACAATTATCAGGGAATACTATGAAAAATTATATGCCAGCAAATTGGACAACCTGGAAGAAATGGACAAATTTCTAAACACCCACACTCTTCCAAAACTCAATCAGGAGGAAATAGAAAGCTTGAACAGACCCATAACCAGCGAAGAAATTGAATCGGTTATCAAAAATCTCCCAACAAATAAGAGTCCAGGACCAGATGGCTTCCCAGGGGAGTTCTACCAGACATTTAAAGCAGAGATAATACCTATCCTTCTCAAGCTATTCCAAGAAATAGAAAGGGAAGGAAAACTTCCAGACTCATTCTATGAAGCCAGTATTACTTTGATTCCTAAACCAGACAGAGACCCAGTAAAAAAAGAGAACTACAGGCCAATATCCCTGATGAATATGGATGCAAAAATTCTTAATAAGATACTAGCAAATCGAATTCAACAGCATATAAAAAGAATTATTCACCATGATCAAGTGGGATTCATTCCTGGGATGCAGGGCTGGTTCAACATTCGCAAATCGATCAACGTGATACATCACATTAACAAAAAAAAAGAGAAGAACCATATGATCCTGTCAATCGATGCAGAAAAGGCCTTTGACAAAATCCAGCACCCTTTCTTAATAAAAACCCTTGAGAAAGTCGGGATAGAAGGAACATACTTAAAGATCATAAAGGCCATTTATGAAAAGCCCACAGCTAACATCATCCTCAACGGGGAAAAACTGAGAGCTTTTTCCCTGAGATCAGGAACACGACAGGGATGCCCACTGTCACCGCTGTTGTTTAATATAGTGCTGGAAGTTCTAGCATCAGCAATCAGACAACAAAAGGAAATCAAAGGCATCAAAATTGGCAAAGACGAAGTCAAGCTTTCGCTTTTTGCAGATGACATGATATTATACATGGAAAATCCGATAGACTCCACCAAAAGTCTGCTAGAACTGATACATGAATTCAGCAAAGTTGCAGGATACAAAATCAATGTGCAGAAATCAGTTGCATTCTTATACACTAACAATGAAGCAACAGAAAGACAAATGAAGAAACTGATCCCATTCACAATTGCACCAAGAAGCATAAAATACCTAGGAATAAATCTAACCAAAGATGTGAAAGATCTGTATGCTGAAAACTATAGAAAGCTTATGCAGGTAATTGAAGAAGATATAAAGAAATGGAAAGACATTCCCTGCTCATGGATTGGAAGAATAAATATTGTCAAAATGTCAATACTACCCAAAGCTATCTACACATTCAATGCAATCCCAATCAAAATTGCACCAGCATTCTTCTCGAAACTAGAACAAGCAATCCTAAAATTCATATGGAACCACAAAAGGCCCCGAATAGCCAAAGTAATTTTGAAGAAGAAGACCAAAGCAGGAGGCATCACAATCCCAGACTTTAGCCTCTACTACAAAGCTGTCATCATCAAGTCAGCATGGTATTGGCATAAAAACAGACACATAGACCAATGGAATAGAATAGAAACCCCAGAACTAGACCCACAAACGTATGGCCAACTCATCTTTGACAAAGCAGGAAAGAACATCCAATGGAAAAAAGACAGTCTCTTTAACAAATGGTGCTGGGAGAACTGGACAGCAACATGCAGAAGGTTGAAACTAGACCACTTTCTCACACCATTCACAAAAATAAACTCAAAATGGATAAAGGACCTGAATGTGAGACAGGAAACCATCAAAACCTTAGAGGAGAAAGCAGGAAAAGACCTCTCTGACCTCAGCCGTAGCAATCTCTTACTCGGCACATCCCCAAAGGCAAGGGAATTAAAAGCAAAAGTGAATTACTGGGACCTTATGAGGATAAAAAGCTTCTGCACAGCAAAGGAAACAACCAACAAAACTAAAAGGCAACCAACGGAATGGGAAAAGATATTTGCAAATGACACATCGGACAAAGGGCTAGTATCCAAAATCTATAAAGAGCTCATCAAACTCCACACCCGAAAAACAAATAACCCAGTGAAGAAATGGGCAGAAAACATGAATAGACACTTCTCTAAAGAAGACATCCAGATGGCCAACAGGCACATGAAAAGATGTTCAACGTCGCTCCTTATCAGGGAAATACAAATCAAAACCACACTCAGATATCACCTCACGCCAGTCAGAGTGGCCAAAATGAAGAAATCAGGAGACTATAGATGCTGGAGAGGATGTGGAGAAATAGGAACCCTCTGGCACTGTTGGTGGGAATGCAAATTGGTGCAGCCGCTCTGGAAAGCAGTGTGGGGGTTCCTCAGAAAATTAAAAATAGACCTACCCTATGACCCAGCAATAGCACTGCTAGGAATTTATCCAAGGGATACAGGAGTACTGATGCATAGGGGCACCTGTACCCCAATGTTTATAGCGGCACTCTCAACAATAGCCAAATTATGGAAAGAGCCTAAATGTCCATCAACTGATGAATGGATAAAGAAATTGTGGTTTATATACACAATGGAATACTACGTGGCAATGAGAAAAAATGAAATATGGCCTTTTGTAGCAACATGGATGGAACTGGAGAGTGTGATGCTAAGTGAAATAAGCCATACAGAGAAAGACAGATACCATATGGTTTCACTCTTATGTGGATCCTGAGAAACATAACAGAAACCCATGGGGGAGGGGAAGGAAA